>NW_027269399.1:43775-103474 GCF_023055355.1 Agelaius tricolor | reverse complement strand
AAAAAAAACCTCACGGACCCCCCCAAAAAAACCTCATGGACCCCCCCAAAAAAACCCCATGGACTGAGAGACCCCCCCCAAAATTAAACCCCCTTCCCCAGGTCCTGACAGAGCCTGAGACCCCCCCCAAAAAAAAACCCAAAAAAAACCCAAAGATGGATGGACCCCCCCCCCCCCAGGAAAAAACCCCATGGACTCCCCCAAAAAAAACCTCATGGACAGAGAGACCCCCACCCAAAAAAAAACCCCATGGACCCCGCCCCCAAAAAACCCTCATGGATCCCCCCAAAAAACCCCCAAAGATGGATGGATCCCCCCCCCAAAAAAAAACCTCCATGGACAGACAGATCCCCCCCCTAAAAAAGCCTCAAACACAGAGGGACCCCCCCCCCCCCCAAAAAACCCTATGGACCCCCCCAAAAAAACCTCATGGAACCCCCCCAAAAAAAACTCACGGACCCCCCCAAAAAAGCCCCATGGACAGAGACCCCCCCCCCCAAAAAAAAAGCCTCAAACACAGAGGGACCCCCCCCAAAAAAACCCCATGGACAGAGAGACCCCCCCCAAAAAAAAAAACCTCATGGAACCCCCCAAAAAAACCTCATGGACCCCCCCCAAAAAAACCCCATGGACAGACAGACCCCCCCCCCAAAAAAAGCCTCAAACACAGAGGGACCCCCCCCAAAAAAACCTCATGGACCCCCCCAAAAAAAACCTCATGGACCCCCCCCAAAAAAACCCCAAACCCCTATGGACCCCCCCCCCCAAAAAAAACACCTCCATGGACAGAGAGACCCCCCCCCCCCCAAAAAAAGCCTCAAACACAGAGGGACCCCCCCCCAAAAAAAAACCTTATGGACAGAGACCCCTCCCCAAAAAAACCCCGTGGACCCCCCCCCTAAAAAAGCCTCAAACACAGAGGGACCCCCCCAAAAAACCCCATGGACGCCCCCAAAAAAACCTCATGGACTGAGACCCCCCCCAAAATTAAACCCCTTCCCCCAGGTCCTGACAGAGCCTGAGACCCCCCCCAAAAAAAACCCAAAAAAACCCAAGAGATGGATGGACCCCCCCCCAGGAAAAAACCCCATGGGACCCCCCCCCAAAAAAACCTCATGGATCCCCCCAAAAAAAACTCACGGACCCCCCCAAAAAAGCCCCATGGACAGAGACCCCCCCCCAAAAAAAGCCTCAAACACAGAGGGACCCCCCCAAAAAAACCCCCATGGACAGAGAGACCCCCCCCAAAAAAAAAACCTCATGGAACCCCCCAAAAAAAAACTCATGGACCCCCCCCAAAAAAACCCCATGGACAGACAGACCCCCCCCCCAAAAAAAGCCTCAAACACAGAGGGACCCCCCCCCAAAAAAACCCTATGGACCCCCCCAAAAAAAAAACCTTATGGACAGAGAGACCCCCCCAAAAAACCAATGGACCCCCCCCCAAAAAAGCCCCATGGACCCCCCCCTAAAAAAGCCTCAAACACAGAGGGGACCCCCCCCCAAAAAAAACCTCATGGACAAATGGAGCCCCCCCCAAAAAAACCCCAAAGATGGATGGACCCCCCCCAAAAAAACCCCATGGACCCCCCCAAAAAAAACCTCATGGACAGACGGACCCCCCCCCCCCCAAAATCTCCCACCGCCCCCCCCCAGGACCCCCTCCCCAAATTCCCCCCCCCCAATAAGCACAGACCCCCCCCCTCAGCCTCGGGCCGTGTTTAATTCCCATCGGGGGGGGGGGGGGCCCCGACCCCGTGTGCGCCCCCCCCCCCATAAATAATTCCAGCAATTAAACCCCAATAAATTAATGAGTTCATTAAATTAATTAAAACCACCCCCCCCCCCCAACCCAGCTGTGCCCCCCCACCCCCCCAAAAAAATAAAACATGGCTTATGTGGGGGGGGGTCCCAAATTTAAAAGGGGAGGGGTCCCCAATTTGGGGAGGGGTCCCGAATTTGAAATGCGGGGGGGGCCCAATTTGGGGGGGGGGTCGCCAATTTTTTGGGGTGGGGGTCCCCCAGTTTTAAAGGGACCCAATTTGAGGGGAGGGGGGGTCCCCAATTTTGGGAGAGATCCCAAATTTGAGGGGGGGTCGCCAATTTTGAAAAGTGACCAAATTTGAGGGGGGATCCCCCAATTTAAAGGACCCAATTTGAGGGGGGGGGGTCCCCAATTTTGAAAGGGACCCCAATTTGGGAGGGGGTCCCCCAATTTGAGGATTTGAGGGGGGGGGTCCCCCAATCTAAAGGGGACCCAATTTGAGGGGGGGGGTCCCCGAATTTTGGGAGGGATCCCAAATTTGAGGGGGGGGGTCCCCAATTTCAAATAGACCCAATTTGAGGGGGGGGGTCCCCAATTTGAAAGGGATCCAATTTGAGGGGGGTCCCCAATTTTTGGGAGGGATCCCAAATTTGAGGGGGGGTCCCCAATTTAAAGGGACCCAATTTGAGGGGGAGGTGTCCCCAATTTTGGGAGGGATACCAAATTTGATGGCGGGGGGGGGTCCCCAATTTCAAATAGACCCAATTTGAGGGGGAGGGATCCCAAATTTGAGGGGGGGGGGCCCCAATTTTAAAGGGACCCAATTTGGGAGGGGTCCCCAATTTAAAGGGACCCAATTTGGAGGGGGGGTCCCCCAATTTTGGGAGGGGTCCCCAATTTGAGGATTTGAGGGGGGATCCCCCAATTTCAAATAGACCCAATTTGAGGGGGGGTCCCCCAATTTGAGGGGGGGATCCCCCAATTTGAAAGGGACCCAATTTCGGGGGAGGTGTCCCCCAATTTCGGGGGGGGGGGTGTCCCCAATTTGGGGATGAATTTTGGGCCCCCCCCCCCCCCCAATTTGGGGATGAATTTTTGGGCCCCCCCCCCCCCCCGCTCAGAGCGAGGTCTCGAGGCTGTGCAGGCGCCCTGGGGGGGGGCAGAAGGGCCCGGGGGGGGCGCTGAGGCCGGGGGGCGGGGCCGGGGGGCGGGGCCTGTGGTTGTTGTTGCGGTTCGGCGGGGGCGGGGCGCGGATGGGCGGGGCCTCGCTCTCGGCGTCGGTGTCGTCGATCAAGGGAATGTCGCGGGTGTCGCCGAAAATGAGCTCGGCGTGGGGGGGCACCCCGAAAGGGCCCCCCCCCGCCCACCAGGAGCCCCAGGGGGGGGCGGCGGCTCCGGCCGAGGCAGGGGCGGGGGGACCCCCCCCCAAATTGCTGCGGAAGGCGCGGACCACGCGCATCTGGAGGGGGGGGGGGGGGAATCGTGAAAATTAAAGTGACACCCCCCCCCCAAAAAAAAAAAAAAACCAACGAAAAAAATCTCCCTCCCATAAAAATCCCCCCCCCCAAAAAAAAGAAAATAACAAATTCCCCCCCCCCAAAAAAAAAATCCCCCCCCCAAAAAAAAAATCCCCCCCCCCAAAAAAAAGAAAAAAATAACAAAAAAATCCCCCCCCCCAAAAAAAGAAAAAAAATAACAAAAAAATCCCCCCCCAAAAAAAATTCCCCCCCCCCAAAAAAATTGTTTCCCAAAAAAATCCCCCCCCCCCAAAAAAAATCCCCACCCCTCAATGTTTTCAAATCTGAATGGAGAGGGGGGGACACCCCAAAAATATAAAGTGACCCCCCCCAAAAAAAAAAAGAAAAAAATAACAAAAAAATCTCCCTCCCATAAAAATCCCCCCCCCCCCAAAAAAATCTTTTTCCAAAAATTTCCCCCCCCAAAAAAAATCTTTTCCCAAAAAAATCCCCCCCCCAAAAAATCCTTTCCAAAAAAATCCCCCCCCCCAAAATCCTCCTCTAAGAAACCCCAAACTCCCAATTTCCCCCTTGGCAATTCCCAAATTTCTGGATTTTTCCCCCAAATTTCCAGATTTTTCCCCCTAAATTTTAAGATTTTCCCCAATATTTTGAGATTTTCCCAAAATTTTGGTATTTTCCCCAAAATTTTGGGATAAAAAGGGGAATCTTGGGGGCCAGGAAACCCCAACCCCTCCCACCCCAAACTCCTCCTCTAAGAAACCCCAAAACTCCCAATTTCCCTGGGAATTCCCAAATTTCCGGATTTTTCCCCCAAATTTTAAGATTTTCCCCAAAATTTTGAGATTTTCCCCAAATTCAGGCATTTTCCCCAAAATTTTGGGATAAAAAGGGGAATCTTGGGGGCCAGGAAACCCCAAACCCCCCTACCCCAAAACTCCCAATTCCCCCTTGGCAATTCCCAAATTTCTGGATTTTTCCCCCAAATTTCTGCATTTTTCTCCCAAAATTTCTGGATTTTTCCCCCCAAATTTTAAGATTTTCCCCAAAATTTTGAGATTTTCCCCAAATTCAGGTGTTTTCCCCAAAATTTTGGGATAAAAGGGGAATCTTGGGGGCCAGGAAACCCCAAACCCCCCTACCCCAAAATTCCAAATTTCTCAATTTTTCCCCAAATTTTGAGACTTTTTCCGCGACATTTCCCGAATTTTAAGATTCCCCCCGTTTTTGGGGGGTCAAAGGAGGGGATTTCGGGGTGTGGGGTCATTTTGGGGAGGGGTCTCACCTGGGTCTGGATGCGGCTCAAGCCCCTGACCCACAGCACCTTCCCCCGGCGCAGCTCGGCCGCGTCCAGCTCGGCCTGGTCAGCGTGGCCGGAGCCCTGCGGCCACTGCCCGCCCGCCCGGGGGCACTGCGGCCCCCCCCCGGGACACACACCAGCACCTGTGGGGACATTGGGGGACACTTTGGGGACACCTTGGGGACACCCCAGGGACAGTGGGGACACCTTGGGGTCAATGGGGTCAGTGCGGTCATTGGGCTCCGGCCACTGCCCGCCCGCCCGGGGGCACTGCGGCCCCCCCGGACGCACACCAGCACCTGTGGGGACATTGGGGACACCTTGGGGACACCTTGGGGACATTGGGGACACCCCAGGGTCAATGGGGTCAGTGTGGTCATCGGGCTCTGGCCACTGAGTGCCCACAGGGCCAGGGCACTGCGGCCCCCCCCGGGACACACACCAGCACCTGTGGGGGACATTGGGGACACCTTGGGGACATTGGGGACACTTTGGGGACATTGGGGACACTCCAGGGTCAGTGTGGTCATCTTGGGGTCAATGGGGTCAGTGGGGTCATCGGGCTCCGGCCACTCCGGCCACTGACCGCCCATGGGGCTGGGACACTGCGGCCCCCCCGGGACACACACCAGCACCTGCGGGGGACATTGGGGACACTTTGGGGACTGGGGACACCCCTGGGGACATTGGGGTCACTCCAGGGTCAGTGCGGTCATCGGGCTCCGGCCACTGACCGCCCGTGGGGCCAGGGCACTGTGGCCCCCCCGGGACAACACCAGCACCTTGGGGACATTTGGGACACTTTGGGGACACCCTGGGGACATTGGGGACACCCTGGGGACATTGGGGACACCCCAGGGTCAATGGGGTCATTGGGCTCCGGCCACTCTGGCCACTGACCGCCCGTGGGGCCAGGGCACTGCGGCCCCCCCGGGACAACACCAGCACCTTGGGGACATTTGGGACACTTTGGGGACACCCTGGGGACATTGAGGACACTCCAGGGTCAGTGTGGTCATCTTGGGGTCAATGGGGGTCAGTGTGGTCATCGGGCTCCGGCCACTGACCGCCCGTGGGGCTGGGACACTGCAGCCCTCCAGGACCACACTCCAGCACCTTTGGGGACACTTTGGGGACACCCCAGGGACACCTTGGGGACATTGGGGACACCCCAGGGTCAATGGGGTCAGTGGGGTCATCGGGCTCCGGCCACTCCGGCCACTGACCGCCCGTGGGGCCAGGGCACTGCGGCCCCCCCCGGGACACACACCAGCACCTGCGGGGGACATTGGGGACACCTTGGGGACAACTTGGGGACATTGGGGACACCCTGGGGACATTGGGGACACCTTGGGGACCTTGGGGACATTGGGGACACCCTGGGGACATTGGGGACACCCCAGGGTCAATGGGGTCAGTGCGGTCATTGGGCTCCGGCCACTCCGGCCACTCCGGCCACTGACCGCCTGTGGGGCTGGAGCACTGCGGCCCCCCCCGGGACACACACCAGCACCTGCGGGGACATTGGGGACACTTTGGGGACATTGGGGACACCCCAGGGTCAATGGGGTCAGTGCGGTCATCGGGCTCCGGCCACTGACCGCCCGTGGGGCTGGGGCACTGTGGCCCCCCCGGGACGCACACCAGCACCTGTGGGGACATTGGGGACACTTTGGGGACACCCTGGGGACACTTTGGGGGACACCCCAGGGACACCTTGGGGACAATGGGGACAGGGGGGTGCCATGGGGTTGGGGGGGTCCCCATAGGCTTCTGCGGGTGGGTGGGGTCCTTTGGAGTCCCCAGGTTTGGGGCTCCCGTGGGGCTGGGGTCCCCTCAGGTGGGGGTGGGCGGGGTCTCCCCCGGTGGGCGGGGCTCCCAGGTGTGGGCAGGGCTCCCAGGTGGGCGGGGCTCCCAGGTGGGCGGGGTCTCCGTACCTGTCCCCAGACGAGCTCCCCCACGCCCACGAAGAGGCACCAGAGCCACTGCTCGGCACTGAGGGGGGAGCAGCTGAAGGGCTTCCCCCCGAACTGCACGATCAGCACCTGCAGAGGGGACAATGGGGACACAGGGGGGGACACAGGGGTCACACACTGCCCCGGCCACCCCTGGACATCCCCGTGTCCCCACAATGTCCCCACAATGTCCCCACAATGTCCCCATGAGGAGCAGCTGAAGGGCTTCCCCCCGAACTGCACGATCAGCACCTGCAGAGGGGACACGAGGGGACATGAGGGGACACAGGGGGGGACACGGGGGTCACAGACCCACCCAGCCACCCCTGGACATCCCCGTGTCCCCACAATGTCCCCACAATGTCCCCACAATGTCCCCATGAGGAGCAGCTGAAGGGCTTCCCCCCGAACTGCACGATCAGCACCTGCAGAGGGGACACGAGGGGACACAGGGGTCACAGACCCACCCGGCCACCCCCGTGTCCCCACAATGTCCCCACAGTGTCCCCACAGTGTCCCCATGTGTGTCCCTGTGTGTCCCCATGTCCCCATGTCCCCAGGTGTCCCCAGGTGTCCCCGTGTGTCCCCGTGTCCCACCTGCACAGCGAAGGTGCCCAGGATGATGGCGCAGAAGACGGGGTTGGCGCAGACGCCCTCGAAGACGTCCCTGCATGTCCCCATATATGTCCCCAGGTGTGTCCCCATGTCCCCAGATGTCCCCAGGTGTCCCCAGGTGCCCCCGTGTCCCACCTGCACGGCGAAGGTGCCCAGGACAATGGCACAGATGACGGGGTTGGCACAGATACCCTCGAAGATGTCCCTGCATGTCCCCATGTGTGTCCCCATGTGTGTCCCCAGGTGTCCCCAGGTGTCCCCGTGTGTCCCCGTGTCCCACCTGCACGGCGAAGGTGCCCAGGACGATGGCGCAGAAGATGGGGTTGGCGCAGACGCCCTCGAAGACGTTCCTCTCGCCGTGCAGCTTGCGCGCGTTGAGCTCGTTGAAGAGCTGCATCAGCACGAAGGTGTTGAAGATGATGGTGAAGTGCTCCGAGGGCGGCGCGTGCAGCGGGGCCGCGCGGCCGCTGTCGATGTCAAACAGCACCTCCCCTGTGGGGACACACATGGGGACACCCTTGGGGACGTGGGGACACTCGTGGGGACACCCTTGGGGACGTGGGGACACCCTTGGGGACACCCCTGGGGACATGGGAACAGGGACATGGGGACACCCTTGGGGACGTGGGGACACCCTTGGGGACACCCTTGGGGACGTGGGGACACTCGTGGGGGACGTGGGGACACTCGTGGGGACACCCTTGGGGACACCGGGACACCCCTGGGGACACCCTTGGGGACATGGGGACACCCTTGGGGACACTCGTGGGGACACCCTTGGGGACACTCGTGGGGACACCCTTGGGGACATGGGGACACTCGTGGGGACACCCTTGGGGACACGGGGACACTCGTGGGGACACTCGTGGGGACACCCTTGGGGACACGGGGACACCCTTGGGGACACGGGGACACTCGTGTGGACACCCTTGGGGACATGGGGACAGGGACATGGGGACACCCTTGGGGACACCCTTGGGGACATGGGGACACTCGTGGGGACACTCGTGGGGACACCCTTGGGGACTTGGGGACACCCTTGGGGACACCCTTGGGGACACCCTTGGGGACATGGGGACACCCTTGGGGACACCCTTGGGGACAGCGCTGCTCCGAGGGCGGCGTGTGCAGCGGGGCCGCGCGGCCGCTGTCGATGTCGAACAGCACCTCCCCTGTGGGGACACGGGGACACCCTTGGGGACGCCCTTGGGGACACCCTTGGGGACACCCTTGGGGACATGGGGACACTCGTGGGGACACCCTTGGGAACACGGGGACACTCATGGGGACACCCTTGGGGACATGGGGACACCCTTGGGGACACCCCTGGGGACATGGGGACACACGTAAGGACATGGCCGTTGGTATGGGAAACCCTCCCCTGTGTCCATTGTCACCTGTCCCCAGTGTCACTGACCGGCGAGGAGCAGGGTGAAGATGACCAGCAGGTGGGGATGACCAGAAGGGGACGTGTCCCACCATGTCCCACTGTGTCCCACCATGTCCCCATGTGTCCCCATGGCCTCCCATCACCCAGATGTCCCCGTGACTGACCGGCGAAGAACAGGGTGAAGATGACCAGCAGCCGGTAGGGGCTGTGTCCCACCATGTCCCAACTGTGTCCCACCATGTCCCCATGGGTTCCCATCACGTGTAGGACCCTCCCATGATGTCCCCTGCCCGTGTCACTGACCGGCGAAGAGCAGGGTGAAGATGACCAGCAGCTTGTGGGGGCTGTGTCCCACCGTGTCCCCATGTGTCCCACTGTGTCCCACCATGTCCCCATGTGTCCCCATGGGCTCCCATCACCCGGATGTCCCCTCCCGTGATGTCCCCTGCCCGTGTCACTGACCGGTGAAGAACAGCGTGAAGATGACCAGCAGCTGGTAGGGGCTGTGTCCCACCATGTTCCACCATGTCCCAACTGTGTCCCACCATGTCCCCATGTGTCCCCATGGGCTCCCATCACCTGTAGGACCCTCCCATGATGTCCCCTGTCCATGTCACTGACTGGCGAAGAGCAGGGTGAAGATGACCAGCAGCTGGTGGGGGCTGTGTCCCACCATGTCCCCATGTGTCCCACCGTGTCCCACCATGTCCCCATGTGTCCCACCGTGTCCCACCATGTCCCACTGTGTCCCACCATGTCCCCATGTGTCCCCATGGGTTCCCATCACCTGTAGGACCCTGTCCCCATGACTGACCGGCGAAGAGCAGGGTGAAGATGACCAGCAGGTGGGGATGACTGGAAGGGGCTGTGTCCCACTGTATCCCACCACGTCCCCATGTGTCCCCATGGGTTCCCATCACCTGTAGGACCCTGCCCGTGTCACTGACCGGCGAAGAGCAGGGTGAAGATGACCAGCAGCTGGTAGGCGGCGTGGCCCAGGATGTTGCGCAGCATGGTGCCGGACACCAGCGGGTGGTCGCGGCCGTAGGGGCGGCGCAGCAGCAGCGCCTCCGTGGGCGGCTCCGTGGCCAGCGCCAGCGACGCCAGCGTGTCCATGATGAGGTTCACCCACAGCATCTGCACCGCCTTCAGCGGGGAGTCCTGCGGACAGGCGGGCACAGGTGGGATCAGGTGGGATCAGGCGGGCACAGGTGGGATCAGGTGGGATCAGGTGAGCTCAGGTGGGCACAGGTGGGATCAGGTGGGATCAGGTGGCATCAGGTGGGCACAGGTGAGCTCAGGTGGCTCAGAGGAATGGGACAGGTGGGGACAGAGATGGGGCAGGTGGGCACAGGTGGGATCAGGTGAGCTCAGAGGAATGGGACAGGTGGGCATAGGTGAGCTCAAGTGGGCACAGGTGGGATCAGGTGAGCTCAGGTGGGCACAGGTGAGCACAGGTGGGCACAGGTGGGATCAGGTGGGATCAGGTGAGCACAGGTGGGCACAGGTGAGCTCAGAGGAATGGGACAGGTGGGGACAGGTCAGCACAGGTGGGCACAGGTGTGATCAGGTGAGCACAGGTGGGCACAGGTGGGCACAGGTGAGCTCAGAGGAATGGGACAGGTGGGGACAGGTCAGCACAGGTGGGCACAGGTGTGATCAGGTGAGCTCAGGTGGGCACAGGTGGGCACAGGTGGGATCAGGTGGGATCAGGTGAGCTCAGAGGAATGGGACAGGTGGGGACAGAGATGGGACAGGTGGGCACAGGTGTGGGACTGTGTGATTCTGACCCAGGTGACCCCACCTGCCCAGGTAACCCCTCACCTGCATTATGCACGTACCAGTGACAGCCACCATGATGGCCACCATCCTACCCAGGTGTCCTTATGTCCCACCTGGCCAGGTGAGCCCCCCCATGTCCCACCTGTCCAGGTGAGCTCACCTGTATGATGCAGGCGCCCGTGAAGGCCACGATGACCATCCCCCCATGTCCCATGTCCCACCTGTCCAGGTGAGCTCACCTGGGTGATGCAGGTACCAGTGAAATCTTCAATGTCACCCCCATGTCCTACCTGGCCAGGTGAGCCCCCCCATGGCCCAACTGTCCAGGTGAGCTCACCTGTGTGATGCAGGCACCGGTGAAGGCCACGATGACACCCCCATGCCCCACCTGTCCAGGTGAGCTCACCTGTGTGATGCAGGCACCGGTGAAGGCCACGATGACACCCCCATGCCCCACCTGTCCAGGTGAGCTCACCTGTGTGATGCAGGCGCCAGTGAAGGCCACGATGACACCCTCCATGTCCCATGTCCCACCTGTCCAGGTGAGCTCACCTGGGTGATGCAGGTACCAGTGAAGTCCTCAATGTCACCCCCCAATGTCCCACCTGTCCAGGTGAGCTCACCTGTGTGATGCAGGCGCCGGTGAAGGCCACAATGACACCCCCTATGTCCCACCTGTCCAGGTGAGCCCCCCATGTCCCACCTGTCCAGGTGAGCCCCCCATGTCCCACCTGTCCAGGTGAGCTCACCTGGGTGATGCAGGCGCCCGTGAAGGCCACGATGACCATCCCCCCATGCCCCACCTGTCCAGGTGAGCTCACCTGTGTGATGCAGGCGCCCGTGAAGGCCACGATGACCATCCCCCCATGCCCCACCTGTCCAGGTGAGCTCACCTGGGTGATGCAGGCGCCGGTGAAGGCCACGATGACCATCCCCCCATGTCCCACCTGTCCAGGTGAGCTCACCTGTGTGATGCAGGCGCCGGTGAAGGCCACGATGACGGCCACCACGTTGACGGTGAGCTGGAACTGCAGGAACTTGGCGATGCTGTCGTAGACGTTGCGGCCCCACATGACGGCCTTGACGATGCTCGAGAAGTTGTCGTCGGTCAGGATGATGTCCGAGGCCTCCTTGGCCACGTCCGTGCCCGCGATGCCCTGGGGGACACGCACAGGTGGGCACAGGTGAGCCCCAGGTGACCACAGGTGAGCCCCAGGTGAGCCCCAGGTGGCCACATGGATGAGGAACCCCAAGGTGACACCAAGGTGGGTGACAGGACAATGTCCGAGGCCTCCTTGGCCACGTCTGTGCCTGCGATGCCCTTCGGGACACAGACAGGTGGGCACAGGTGGGCACAGGTGACCCTCAGGTGGCCACAGGGATGGGGAACCCCAAGGTGACACCAAGGTGACCCCAGGTGGGTGAGGGGATGTCAAAGACATCCTTGGCCACGTCCATGCCCGCGATGCCCTGGGGGACACGGACAGGTGGGCACAGGTAGGCACAGGTGAGCCCCAGGTGACCACAGGGATGGGGAACCCCAAGGTGGCCCCAGGTGGGTGACAGGACAATGTCTGAGGCCTCCTTGGCCACGTCCATGCCCGCGATGCCCTGGGGGACACGGACAGGTGGGCACAGGTGGGCATAGGTGGGCACAGGTGACCCTCAGGTGGCCACAGGGATGGGGAACCCCAAGGTGACCCCAAGGTGGCCCCAGGTGGGTGAGGGGATGTCAAAGACATCCTTGGCCACGTCCATGCCTTTGATGACCTTGGGGACACGGACAGGTGGGCACAGGTGGGCACAGGTGAGCCCCAGGTGACCACAGGGATGAGGAACCCCAAGGTGACACCAAGGTGGGTGACAGGACAATGTCCGAGGCCTCCTTGGCCACGTCCGTGCCCGCGATGCCCTGGGGGACACGGACAGGTGACACCCAGGTGGGCACAGGTGACACCCAGGTGGGCGCAGGTGAGCCCCAGGTGGGCACAGGGATGGGGAGGGGTCCCCATTTTGGGAGGGGGAGATCTGGAGCCTCGGGGATTCCTTTTTCAGGAAGGGTCTTGAGGCTCCCAATCTGGGGAGGGGTCTCAGGAATTCCCCCCCTAATTGGGGGTCCCCATTAGGAAGGATTTTCCCATTTTGGGGAGGGGTCCCAATATTTGGGGAGGGGTCTTCAGAAACCCATTTTGGGGAGGGGTTCTGGGGGTCCCAATCCAGGAGGATTCTTGAGCATTGCATTTCAGGGAGGGGTCCCATTTTGGGGAGGGGTCTCATTTCGTGGAGAGGTCCCGCTATGTGGGGAGGGGTCCCACAATTCGGGGAGGGATTTTGGGGGTCCCAATCCTGGAGGGTTCTCGAGCATCACATTTCAGGGAGGGGCCCCATTTTGGGGAGGGGTCCCATTTTGGGGAGGGGTCCCATTTTGGGGAGGGGTCCCATTCTGGGGAGGGTTCCCATTTTGGGGAGTGGTCCCATTTTGGGGAGGGGTCCCATTCTGGGGAGGGTTCCCATTTTGGGGAGTGGTCCCATTTTGGGGAGGGGTCCCATTCTGGGGAAGGGTCCCATTTTGGGGAGTGGTCCCATTTTGGGGAGGGGGCGTTACCATGGCGAACCCCACGTCGGCCTTTTTGAGGGCGGGGCCGTCGTTGGTGCCGTCGCCGGTGACAGCCACGACCTGGCGCTGGTCCCCGATGGTGCTGTCGATGATCCCTGGGGACGGGGGGGGACAGGTGAGACCCCCGAGACCCCCCCCCAACCCCCCAACCCCCCCGGGACCCCTCCCCAAATTCGCACCTTTCACCAGCGTGTGTTTGTCGGTGGGCGATGACCGAGCCAGGACCCTCAGCTTGGGCCACACCTTGTCCAGGCGCTCCTGCTCCACCTGGGGGGGGTTTGGGGGTGTGAGACCCCCAGGGACCCCCCCAGGGACACCCCGAGACCCCCAGGGACCCCTCAGGGACCCCCAAGGATCCCCCAGGGTCACCTGAACCACCCCAGGGTCACCTGAACCCCCTCAGGGTCACCTGAACCCCCCCAGACATTCCCACACACCTTGGCCAGGTGCTCCTGCTCCACCTGGGGGGGGGGGTGTGAGACCCCCAGAGACCCCCCCAGGGACACCCCGAGACCCCCAAGGACCCCCCCAGGGTCACCTGAACCCCCCCAGACAGCCCCACACACCTTGGCCAAGTGCTCCTGCTCCACCTGGGGGGGTTCGGGGTTGTGAGACCCCCAGAGACCCCCCCCCAGTGCCTCCCAGTCCTTCCCAGTGTCCCCAGTCCCCATCCCCAGTGTCCCCAGTCCCTGTCCCAATCACTGCCAGTGTCCCCAGTCCCATTCCCAGGGATCCTAATCCCCCTCCCAGAGCTCCCAGTCCCTCCCAGTGTCCCCAGTCCCCATCCCAGTGTCCCCAATCCCTGTCCCAATGTCCCCCAGTGTCCCCAGTCCCCATCCCAGTCCCTCCCAGTCCCCCCTAGTGTCCCCAGTGCCACCTCGCCGCAGTCGTTGCGGATGCAGCGGTTGAAGTCCTTCCCCTCGAGGCACAGCCAGTGTCCCCCAATGTCCCCAGTCCCCATCCCAGTGTCCCCAGTGTCCCCAATCCCTGTCCCAGTGTCCCCAGTGTCCCCAGTGCCACCTCGCCGCGGTCGTTGCGGATGCGGCGGTTGAAGTCCTTCCCCTCGAGGCACAGCCAGTGTCCCCAGTGTCCCCAATCCCTGTCCCAGTGTCCCCACTGTCCCCAGTGTCCCCCAGTGTCCCCAGTGCCCATCCCAGTGTCCCCAGTGTCCCCAGTGTCCCCAGTGTCCCCAGTGCCACCTCGCCGCGGTCGTTGCGGATGCGGCGGTTGAAGTCCTTCCCCTCCAGGCACAGCCAGTCGCCGCCACCGCCGGCGGGGAGGATGCCGCACTTGGCCGCGATGGCGCGCGCCGTGTCCAGGTTGTCACCTGTCACCATCCGCACCGTGATCCCCGCGCGCTGGCACTTCCGGATGGCCTCGGGCACCTGCCACACGCACCCGTGCCCGTGCTGTCCCCGCAGTGCCACCGCCCTGTCCCCGGTGTCCCCCATTTCCCCCCTATGTCCCCCATCCCCGTGTCCCCATTTCCCCCCCATGTCCCCTTTGTCCCCCCCATGTCCCCTTTGTTCCAATGTCCCCACATCCCCCCATGTCCCCACACTCCCCCCATGTCCCCAGTGTCCCCCCATGTCCTCACGTCCCCACGACCCCCGTGTCCATGTTCCCATGTCCCCATGTCCCTCCATGTCCCCACATCCGTGTCCACATGTCCCTTTGTCCCCATGTCCCCCTCATGTCCCTCCATGTCCCCTTTGTCCCAATGTCCCCACATCCCTCCCATATCACCACACACTCCCCATGTCCCCACGTCCCCATTTCCCCCCCCATGTCCCCAATGTCCCCAATGTCCCCATTCCCACCACATCCCCCCATGTCCCCAATGTCCCCATTTCCCCTCATGTCCCCACACCCCCCCATGTCCCCAATGTCCCCCAATGTCCCCCAATGTCCCCAATGTCCCCATGTCCCCCCCTGTCCCGCACCTCGGGCCACACGGGGTCCTCGATGCCCACGATGGCGATGCAGGTGAGCTCCCCCCCATGTCCCCATGTCCCCAATGTCCCCCATGTCCCCAATGCCCCAATGTCCCCCCAATGTCCCCCATGTCCCCAGTGTCCCCAATGTCCCCATTTCCCCCAATGTCCCCGCACCTCGGGCCGCACGGGGTCCTCGATGCCCACGATGGCGATGCAGGTGAGCTCCCCCCCCCATGTCCCCCATGTCCCCCATGTCCCCATTTCCCCTCATGTCCCCCATGTCCCCCATGTCCCCCATGTCCCCAATGTCCCCAATGTCCCCCCAATGTCCCCCATGTCCCCAATGTCCCCATTTCCCCTCATGTCCCCGCACCTCGGGCCGCACGGGGTCCTCGATGCCCACGATGGCGATGCAGGTGAGCTCCCCGACCACGGCGGCCTCGTCGTCCCAGGGGGGCTCGGGCCGGGCGGGGAAGTCGCGGAAGGCGAGGGCGAGGGTCCGCAGCCCCCCCGCCGCCATCGGCTCCACCACGCGCCGCACCAGCTCCTCCCGCTCCGGCCCCGCCAGCGCCCGCGGGGCGCCCCCCGCGTCCAGCATCGAGGTGCACCTGGGGGGGACAGGTGAGTCACAGGGGGGACAGGGAGGGTCACGGGGGACAGGGAGGGTCAGGGCGGGACAGGTGAGTCAGGGGGGACAAGGAGGGTCAGGGGAGGGGGCTCAGGGGTTATGGGACCCCCCCCTGCTTCCAGCATCGAGGTGCACCTGGGGGGGCAGGTGGGACAGGTGAGTCACAGGGGGACAGGGAGGGTCAGGGGGGACAGGTGAGTCGGGGGGGGACAGGGAGGGTCAGGGGGGACAGGTGAGTTGGGGGGAACAGGGAGGGTCAGGGGGACAGGTGAGTCAGGGGGGGACAGGTGAGTCAGGGGGACAGGGAGGGTCAGGGGGGACAGGTGAGTCAGGGGGGGACAGGTGAGTCACGGGGGGACAGGGAGGGTCAGGGGGGACAGGTGAGTCGGGGGGGACAATGAATCAGGGGGAGACAGGTGAGTTGGGGGGACAGGTGAGTCAGGGGACGTCAGGTAGATCAGGGCGACCCTGGCTCTAGGATGGAGCTGCACCTGGGGGAGTTCTGGGGTCTCCTGGGAGCCCCTTTTAGCCTCCCCAGGTGTGTTTTGGGGTCGTCTTACCCCTCCCCAGGTGTGTTTTGGGGGTGTCTTACCCCTCCCCAGGTGTGTTTTGGGGTCGTCTTACCCCTCCCCAGGTGCGTGCCCCCCTCACCTGCGCAGCACCATCTCGGAGGCGCCCTTGCAGAGCAGCCTGTAGCCGCCGCCGGGCCGCCGGGTCACCGTGCTCATGGATTTGCGCTCCGAGTTGAAGGTGAACACCTTGACCAGGTGCTCCTCGGGCACCTGCGCCCGCTCGGCCTCGGGGTCGCGGCCCAGCGCCAGCGCCAGCCCCAGCAGCGCACACTCGGTCTTGTTGCCCACGTGGCGAGGGAGGGCCCCGGGGGCCTCGGGGGGCTGGAAACGGGGACAGGTGAGGGGGGCAGGTAAAGGGGCAGGTGAGGGGGGCAGGTAAAGGGGGCAGAGCAGGTAAAGGGGGCAGGTAAAGGGGATGGGGGCAGGTAAAGGGGGACAGGTAAAGGGGGCAGGTAAAGGGGATAGGGGTAGGTAAAGGGTGGGGGACAGGTAAAGGGGGCAGGTAAAGGGTGAGGGGGGAAGGTAAAGGGTGGGGGGCAGGTGAGGGGGGCAGGTAAAGGGGATGAGGGCAGGTAAAGGGGGCAGGTAAAGGGGATGGGGGCAGGTAAAGGGCGGGGGACAGGTAAAGGGGGTAATTATGGGGATAGGGGACACATAAAGGGGGCAGGTAAAGGGGACAGATAAAGGGACAGGTGAGGGGGGCAGGTAAAGGGGATGAGGGCAGGTAAAGGGGGGAGAAGAGGTAAAGGGGGCAGGTAAAGGGGGCAGGTGAGAGGGGCAGGTAAAGGGTGGGGGGCAGGTAAAGGGGACAGGTAAAGGGGACAGATAAAGGGACAGGTAAAGGGGATGGGGGGGCAAAAAACTCCCCTAAAATCTCCCCAAAACCCCACAAGCCCCCACCCAAATTCCCCCCAAAATCCCACCCCAGACCCCTCCCAGCCCCCTCCCAGTGCTCCCAGTTGCCCCTCACCAGTATCCTACTGGTGTAGGCGCTGTTGGTGCCAATGCCTTGTGCAAATAACCCCCCAAAACCCCCCCAAATCCCCCCAAAACCCCCCCAGATCACCCCAAACTCCCCCAAATTCACCCCAAACCCCCTCCCAGTGCCTCCCAGTGCTCCCAGTGCCTCCCAGTGCTCCCAGTGCTCCCAGTTGCCCTCACCAGTATCTTGCTGGTGTAGTAGGTGCTGTTGATGGCGATGGCCTGGCCCTGTAACCCCCCAAAAACGCCCCTAAAACTCCCCCAAATCCCCCAAAACCCCCCCAAACTCCCCCTCAAAATCCCCCCAAACCTCACCCCAGCCCCTCCCAGTCCCCTCCCAGTGCCTCCCAGTTGCCCTCACCAGTATCTTGCTGGTGTAGGCGCTGTTGACGGCGATGGCCTGGTGGCCTGGGCATGTGATCCCCTCTAAAACCCCCCCAAAATCCCCTAAATTCCCCCCAAAACCCCCCCAAAAACGCTCCCAAAACCCCCCCAAATCCCCCCAAATTCACCCCAAACCCCCTCCCAGTGCCTCCCAGTTGCCCTCACCAGTATCTTGCTGGTGTAGGCGCTGTTGATGGCGATGGCCTGGGCCAGCAGGTCGAGCGTGGGGGGCGCCAGGGCGGCGGCGGCCGGGGGGCGGCTGAAGTGGGACCCCCCCACGTAGGCCTGCACCACCGTCATGCGGTTGGTGGTCAGCGTGCCCGTCTTGTCCGAGCAGATGGCCGTGGCGTTGCCCATGGTCTCGCACGCGTCCAGGTGCCGCACCAGGTTGTTGTCCTTCATCATTTTCTGGGGGGGAGGAGAGAGGGGGGAATTTTGGGGGGGAATTTTGGGGGGAATTTTGGGGGAAAAAAAATCGGGGAGAAATGGGGGGGGGAAAATGGGGGAGGAAAAAAGACAAACGGCCAGGTGGAAAAATGGCCAGATGGACAAACAGACATGGATGGACAGATGGACACGGATGGACAAATGGGCGCAGAGGGACAAACGGGCGTGGATGGACAGATGGCCATGGATGGACAAACGGCCAGATGGACAAACGGGCACGGAGGGACAAACGGGCGTGAATGGACAGATGGCCATGGAGGGACAAATGGCCAGATGGACAAATGGACATGGATGGACAAACGGGCACGGAGGGACAAATGGGCGTGGATGGACAGATGGCCAGATGGACACAGAGGGAGATGATAGAGAAATGGATATGGGTGGACATGGAGGGACAAATGGCCACAGAGGGACAAATGGACAGATGGACAAGTGGACATGGATGGACAAACGGACATGGAGGGACAAATGGGCGTGGATGGACAAATGGACATGGAGGGACAAATGGACATGGATGGACAAATGGCCAGATGGACAAATAGCCAGATGGACAAATGGACGTGGAGGGACAAACAGACATGGGTGGACAAACGGACATGGAGGGACAGCTGGACACGAACAGGGAGATGATGGCGAAATGGCCACGGATGGACAAATGGACGTGGAGGGACAAACGGACACACGGCAGGGACAAACGGCTGGACGGACACGGACAGAGAAACTGTGGGGAAACGGACGCTGAGGGACGAACGGACATGGAGGGACAAACGGACATGGAGAGACAGACAGACGTGGACGGACAAACGGACATGGATGGACAGACAGACGTGGATGGACAGACGGCCAGCTGTACACGAACAGAGAGACGGTGGGCAAACGGACGCGGATGGACGAACGGACACGCGTGGCCGGGCGGGCGCGGGCAGAGAGACGACGGACGAACGGACGCGGACAGACGCCCACCTTGACGGAGTAGGCCAGCGAGATGGTGACGGCCAGCGGGAGCCCCTCGGGCACGGCCACCACCAGCACGGTGACGCCGATGATGAAGAACTTGACCCAGTACTGGACGTAGACCGGGGCGCACTCGGCCAGCCAGGGCCGGCCCTGCACCACGAAGGTCTCGATGACGAAGTAGAGCACGAGGATGATGACGGTGATGGCCGACATGGCCAGGCCTGCGCGGGGACACCCTCAGGACGCGGTGCCCCACCAAAGGTCGCCGTGTCCCTGTCACCCCCTTGGGGGACACCGAACCCTCTGATGTGTGCGTGGTCACTTGGGTCGGTTTGGCCTGGTTTGGTCTTCTTGGGGACACCCCGTGTCCTTGTCCTCACCTTG
This sequence comes from Agelaius tricolor, assembly GCF_023055355.1. Classification (NCBI taxonomy): domain Eukaryota; kingdom Metazoa; phylum Chordata; class Aves; order Passeriformes; family Icteridae; genus Agelaius; species Agelaius tricolor. The sequence goes on along the minus strand of NW_027269399.1, from coordinate 84,282 downwards.
TGCCTGATGTCCCCACCTTGTGCCTGATGTCCCCACCCTCAGGACATGTCCCCAACCCCTTGTCCCCTCATTTGGTGACCCCAATTTGTATGGTCATTTTGACCTGTGGCACTGAATTGTCCTTGGGGCCACCTCAGGGACGTGTCCCCAACCTGCCCACAGTGTCCCCACCCCTCAGGATGTGTCCCCAAGCCTTTGTCCCCTCACTGGGGACCCCCAGCCCCCCAATCTCCAGGCTCAGTTGGGTCACTTTGCCCTGCAGGACCGATTTGTCCTTCCTGGGGCCACCTCAGGGACATGTCCCCACCCTTGGTGGTGTTCAGCCACTCCTCAGGACACGTCCCCAGTGTCCCCAACCCCCTGCCACCCCATTTGGGGACCCCGATTTGCACACTCAGTTTGACCTGGGGCACTGATTTGTCCTTGGAGCCACCTCGGGGACATGTCTCCAACCTGCCCGCAGTGTCCCCACCCCTCAGGACGTGTCCCCAACCCTTTGTCCCCTCACTTGGAGACCCCCAACCCCCGGATCTGCACGGTCACTTGGGTCACTTTGCCCTGCAGGACCAATTTGTTCCTTCTTGGGGACACCTTGGGGACATCTCCCCCATGCTTGTTCGGCCACCCCTCAGGACACGTCCCCAACCCTTTGTCCCCTCCTTTGGGGACGCCAGCCCCCACCTGCCTTCCCGATCTGCACGGCCAGCTGGGTCAGCTTGGCCTGGAGCACGGACTTCTCCTTCTTGGTGCCACCTCGGGGCCGTGTCCCCGGCCCGTCGGCCGTGTCCCCTCCCTCGGCGCTCTTCAGCGGCTGCATCTCCATGGCCACCGCCCCGTCCTGCCGCTTGCCTGGGGACACCGGCCACGTGGCAGGGGGACAAGGGGGGGACACGGGGAGGGGGCTTTGGGGTTGTCCCCACCCGACCCCAAAGCACCTTTGGGTTGTGGGGTGTCCACGGCGCCATCCTGGGCCTTCCCTGTGGGACAAAGTGGGGGGGGGGTGGGGACACCCCGAAATGTGACCTGGGCGGGGGGGGGGGGGGGGGGACAGGGAGAGCCCCCAGGGTGGGGACAGGGAGGGGTGGTGGCAGTGGGGTTGGGGGAGGGGAGTGGCAGTGGTGGCACTGCTGGGGACAGGGATGGGAGGGGTGGAGCACATGGGGACAGAAGGGACGGAGGGTCTGGGGACCTTGGGGACAGAGGGGACAGAGGGGGACAGAGGGTCTGGGGACCCTGGGGACAGAGGGGACAGAGGGTCTGGGGACCTTGGGGACCCTGGAGACCTCTGGAGACCTTGAGGACAGAGGGGACAGAGGGTCTGGAGACTACAGAGGGGACAGAGGGGACAGAGGGTCTGGGGACCTTGAGGACAGAGGGGACAAAGGGGACAGAGGGTCTGGGGACCTTGGGGACAGAGCGAGGGGGACAGAAGGGCTTGGACCCTTCATGGACATGGGAGGGACTTGGGGGCAGAAGGTGACAGATCCCACAGAAGGTGACAGATCCCACAGAGTCACCAGCCACCCACAGTGCCACCAGTGCCAGATTCCTTGGGGACAGCGCCAAGCAGCGCCAGCCCCCTTGGGGACAGTCCCCACGGAACCAGCGGCCACCCCCGGCGGTGGTGTCACCTTTCTTGTCCCTGCCATCGTCCTCGTCGTCCCCAGCGGCGCCCAGCAGGGTGAAGATGATGCCGCTCTGCGAGTTCACCCCCACGGCCGTCACCACCATCCTGCCCGAGCCCTCCATGACGTGGGTGCCTGGCGGGGACACCGCGGGTCACGGCGCGGTCCCCTCGGTGTCCCCCCCGTGTCCCCAAACATCCCTCACCCGAGAGCAGCAGTGGGTCCTTGTCCAGGGACTTGCGCACGTGGTCGCTCTCCCCGGTCAGGGCGCTCTCGTCGATCTTGAGGTCGTTGCCCTGGATCAGGACCCCGTCGGCCGGCAGGAGGTCACCTGGGAGGGGACAGGGCCACCGCGGTGTCACCGGGTGTCCTGGGGTGTCGCCAGACCAGGCATCGGGGCTGTGTCACCAGAACTTTGTGGTGTGTCCCGGTGTGACCGGGGACCTGGTGGTGTGTCATGGAGTGACCATGGACCCTGTGATGTCCCCTGGGGTGTCCCTGGACCAGGTGTCGTGTCACCATGGTGTGACCAGGACCTTGTGGTGTGCCCCGATGTGTCCTGATGTCCCCTGGTGTGCCTTTGTGTGCCCATGGGTGTGGGGACACAAGAGGACATGAGGATGGGGACACGGTGATGGCATTGGGACGGGGATGGTGACACAAAGGTGGGGACACTGGGATAGGGACACAGGAATGGGGACATGGGATAGGGACACAGGGATGGTGACGCAGAGACTGGGACAGGAATGGCATCAGGATGGGGATGGTGACACCAGGACAGGGGGACAGGGGATGGGGACATGGGATGGCATTGGGATGGGGATGGTGACACAAGGGTGGGAACAGAGGATGGGGACACAAGAGTGGGGACAGGAATGGGGACAGGAATGGCATCAGGATGGGGATGGTGACACAGGGATGGGGACAGGGGATTGGGACAGGGGATGGGGACAAGGGATGGACATGGCAGTTGAGACGGCCACAAGAGATGCCATCAAGATGGCGACATGCAACGCCACCACAACCCCACAGCCTCTGTCCCCACCACGTCCCCGATCTTTGTGTCACTCACCGTACTTGACCTGCACGACGTCCCCCACCACCAGGTCGGCCACGGGCACCTGTGCCAGGTGTCCCCCGCGCAGGACGGCCACGCGCTGCTCGCGCTCCAGGCGGCTCTGCAGCCCCCGGAACTGGCGCTCCTTGCTCCAGTCGTTGGACGCCGTCACCAGCACCACGCAGGCCACCGAGAGCAGGATGGCCGCGCCCTCGATCCAGCCGGCCTCCGCCTCGCCCTCGTCCTCCGTGCCCCCCGACGCCTGCCCGCACGCTGGGGACAGTGGGGACGGAGGTGTCACACAGGGGGACATCGGCGACACACGTGGGGACAGCGGGGACGGAGGTGTCACACAGGGGGATATCGGCAACACACGTGGGGACAGTGGGGACGGAGGTGTGACATGGGGAGATATCGGCGACACACGTGGGGACAGAGGTGTCACACAGGGGGACATCGGCGACACACGTGGGGACAGCAGGGACGGAGGTGTCACATGGGGGGGATATCAGTGACACACATGGGGACATGGGCGACACACGTGGGGACAGCGGGGACAGAGGTGTCACATGTGGGGATATCGGCGACACACGTGGGGACAGCGGGGACAGCGGTGTCACACATGGGGACGCGGGTGACACACATGGGGACATACATGGGTGACACACATGGGGACACGGGTGACACACATGGGGACACCGGGGACAGAGGTGCCACACGTGCGGACGCGGGTGACACACATGAGGCCATATATGGGTGACACACGTGGGGACATGGCGACACACGTGGGGACATGGGAGGATACAGGTGACACACGTAGGGACACCAGTGTCACACGCAGGGACATGGCCAGGGGTGTAGGGGATGGGGATTTGGGGACATGGGGACACAGGGATGAGGATGTGGGGACAAGGGGATGGCAGCAGCGGGATGGGGACAGGGGGTGGGGACACAGAGCTGGGGACATGGGGACAGCAGACAGGACACAGGGCTGGGGAGGGCAGCGGGATGGGGACACAGGGACGGGGACATCCCTGATGGGGACAGAGGTGTCACCTTCATCGGCGGCGCCGGGGGGGGCGTAGAAGGACAGCCCGAGGGACACGAGCGCGGCCACCTCGAGGATGACGAGGGTGACGTCCTGCAGGGCCTCCCACACCAGCGCCGCGAAGCTCTTGGGGCGCCGCGGGGGGATCCAGTTCCGGCCGAACGTCCGGCGGCGGCGCTCCAGCTCCGGGGGACCCTCGGACAGCCCTGGGGACACGGGTGTCACCCCCAGGGCCACCCCAGGGACCCTCGGACAGCCCTGGGGACACGGGTGTCACCCCCACAGCCACCCTGGGGACCCCGTGTGGTTTTGGGGGGTTCTGGGGGTCCTGGGGGGATTTTGGGGAGGTCATGGTGGTTCTGCAGGGGTGGGGTGGGGTCCTGGGTGGTTTTGGGGCTCCAGGGTGGTTTTGGGGGGTTCTGGGAATGCCAGGGGGGGTTCCCAAGGGTTTCCCAAGGGGAATGAGGGGTCTGGGGGTGTTGGGGCAGGTTCTGGGGGTCCCGGTGGGTTCTGCGGGGTCCCGGTGGGTTCTGGGGGGTCCCGATGGGTTTTGGGGGGGGCCTGGTGGGTTCTGTGGGGTCCCGGTAGGTTTTGGGGGGCTCCCAGTGGGTTCTGTGGGGTCCTGGTGGGTTGAGCGGGGTCCCGGTGGGTTCTGGGGGGTCCCGGTTGGTTCTGGGGGGTCCCGGGGGGTCCCGTTGGTTTTGGGGGGGTCCTGGCGGGTTTTGGGGGGTCCCGGGGGGGTCCCGGCAGGTTTTGGGGGGTCCCGGTGAGTTCTGGGGGATCCCGGTGGATTCTGGGTGGTCCCGGTGGTTTTGGGGGGTCCCAGGGGGGTCCCGGTGGGTTCCGGGGGGCGTTACCGTCGGTGGGGGAGGTGCGCAGGCGGCGGCAGAGCCCCGGGACCCCCCCCAGGTCCCGCTGCAGCCTCAGGAGCGCCTCGGAGCCCCGGAGCTCCATCAGCGCCCGCAGCTCCGGCAGCGCCAGCCCAAAACCCCCCCCGGCGTCCCCCATGGCGGCCTGGGGACAGGGGACAGCGTGGGGACACTGCCGGGGACGGCAATGGGGACAGGGGACAGCGTGGGGACACTGCCGGGGACGGCAATGGGGACAGGGGACAGCAATGGGGACAGGGGACACTGCTGGGGACAGTGTGGCAACACTGCCGGGGACGGCAATGGGGACAGGGGACAGCAAAAGGGACAGGGGACAGCGTGGGGACACTGCCGGGGACGGCAATGGGGACAGGGGACAGCGTGGGGACAGCGTGGGGACAGGGATGGGGACAGGGGACAGCAATGGGGACAGGGATGGGGACACTGCTGGGGACAGGGGACAGCCGTGGGGACAGGGGACAGAGCTGGGAACACAACTGGGGACACAGGAAGAGAGATGGGGACAGGCCTGAGGACAGGGGACAGGGCTGGGGACATGGGGACAGCACTGAGGCCACCAATGGGGGCCTGGGGATAGGGTTGGGAACGTGAGAAGAGCGTTGGGGACAGCGCTCAGGGTTTGGGGACAGCGCTGGGGACAGAGGGACAGCGCTGGGGACATGGCTGAAGGCATCAGAGCCGGGGGACACCGAGCACAGCGTGGGGACAGCAGGAGGGACAAAAGGAGGGGACAGCAATGGGGACAGGGGGCACGGCTGGGGACAGGGCCAGCGCCACCGCCCCTCACCTGTCAGCGCTGGCGGGGCCTGGGGGGGGTCTCGCCGGGGGGGGCCCGGCCGCCCCCCCTGTCCGGGCCACACCTGGGGACAGCGGGGACACCTGAGGGGACAGCGGGCAGCGGCCCCGCCCCCCGGCCACACCAGTGACCACCAGTGACTCCCAGTTCCCCCAGTTCTTCCCCATAGGTCCCAGTGCCCCCAATAAATCCCAGTTCCCTCCCAGTCCCTCCCAGTTTTCCCAGTCCCCCCAGTTCCTCTCAGTAAATCCCAATGCCCCCAGTTCCCCCAGTCCCTCCCAGTTCTCCCCAGTCCCCCCCAGTTCTCCCCAGTTTTCCCAGTCCCCCTAGTCCCCCCAGTCCCGTCTCGCTCCGCCCAAGCCGCGCCCCCTCCTGTCCATCCCACGCTCTCAGCCAATCAGCGCCCGTGCCCAGCGCCGAGGCCCCGCCCCCGGCCCTGCGGCGGCGCGCGCGGACTGCGCCAAACGGGGGGCGGGGCCTCGGAGCGGGGGCCGGGACCTGCCCGTCCATATATGGGCAAAACCACGCCCACCACGCGGGGGAAAACCACCGCCCCCGTGTTGTTAGCCCCGCCCACAGCGGGGGAAAGCCCCGCCCACAGCGCGGCACAGCTGGGCACACGTGGGCTCCCAGTAACCTCCAGTAAGTCCCAGTTTGCCCAGTGAAACCCCAGCCAGTCCCAGGGTCCCCAGGAGCTCAGGGCTCTCCCAGTGCTCCCAGTATGTCCCAGTTCACCCAGTGTCCCCAGTAACCGCCAGTGAATCCCAGTAACCCTCAGTGAATCCCAGTTCACCCAGTGCCCCCAGTAACCCCCAGTGCTCCCAGTAACCGCCAGTGCTCCCAGTAACCCCCAGTGAATCCCAGTAACTCCCAGTGAATCCCAGTAACCGCCAGTGAATCCCAGTAACCACCAGTGCTCCCAGTAACCCCCAGTGAATCCCAGTAACTCCCAGTATATCCAGTTCACACCAGTAACTCCCAGTTCACCCCAGTAACTCCCAATGCCCCAGTAACCCCCAGTGCCCCCAGTAACTCCCAGTAACCCCCAGAGCCTCCAGGAACTCCCAGTTCCTGCTCACGCCTGTCCCCGACACACCTGAACACACCTGGGCACATCTGGCCCTGACACCTGGACATCCCCGACACACCTGGGCACAGCTGGTCACCCCTGTGCCACCTGGTGACACCTGGGCCCACCACAGCTGGACGTCCCTGACACACCTGGACACACCTGGTCACACCGGTCCCCACCACAACTGGCCTTGTCACACCTGGACATCCCCGACACACCTGGACACACCTGGCCCTGTCACACCCGGACATCCCTGACACACCTGGTCACACCTGGCCCTGTCCCACCTGGTTATCCCTGACACACCTGGACACATCTGGCCCTGTCCCACCTGGTCACACCTGGACATCCCTGACACACCTGGTCACACCTGGTCACACCAGTCCCCACCACACCTGGCCCTGTCCCACCTGGACATCCCCGACACACCTGGACATCCCTGACACACCTGGACACACCTGGCCCTGTCACCCCTGTCACTCCTGGACATCCCTGTCACACCTGGCCCTGTCACACCTGGCCCTGTCACCCCTGTCACACCTGGACATCCCTGTCACACCTGGACACACCTGGCCCTGTCACACCTGGCCCTGTCACACCTGGCCCTGTCACACCCGGCCATCCCTGTCACACCTGGACACACCTGGCCCTGTCACACCTGGCCCTGTCACACCTGCTCACCCCCGGCCGTCCCTGTCCCCGCACATCCGTGTCACACCCGCTCTCAGCTGTCCCCACCACCCCTGGCCGCCCCCCCTCCCCCCCCCCGGCCTCACACCTGCCCAGGTGCCCCCCCCCGCTCTTTCCCCCTCCCCCCGCGCTCTCCCGCCCCCCCCCATCCCCCCCAATCCCCCCTTTCCCCCTCCCCCCTCATCCTCCCCCCTCCCCCCTCCCGCAGCCCCGCGCGCTGCCCCCTCCCCCCGCCCCTCCCCCGCTCCCCCCGCGCCCCCCCCCGAGCCCGGACCCCCCCCCGGAGCCCCCCCGAGCCCCCCCCGGCCCCGCGGGCCCCCCCCGGTACCGGTCCCGGCCCATCGGTCCCGGCGCTGCGGCGCTGCCGTAGGCGCTGCGGGCCGGGGGCGGGGCCTGCGGGGGGGCGGGGCCTGGCAGGGAGGCCACGCCCACTGGGCAGGAGCCCTCCACACCCCCCCCCATACCCACCCCCCCCCTCCGTCCCCGATGTCGCTGATGGAGACCACCGGGGGTTGTCCCCTCCCCTTTGTCACCTCCCCTTTGTCACCTCCCCTTTGTCACCCCCCGGTGTCACCCCCCCCGTGCCACCTCATGTGTGTCCCGTCCCCTTGTCACCCCCCCCCCGTGTCTCGCCTGTCCCCTCCTGTCCCCCCCCCCGGGTGTCACATCAGTGTCCCCGTCCCTTGGAGGGCCGGGCCACCCACCGGGGGGACACGGGGGGGACACGGGACAGGGAGGACACGGGGGACACAAGGGTGGGGGACACGAGGGACAGAGGGTGTGGGGACACCAGGGACAGCGTCAGCTCAAGGGAAACGCTCTGTCCCCATTCCTGTCCCCATCCCTGTCCCATCCCTGTCCTGCCCCGTCCTTGTCCCCGTCCCATCCCTGTCCAACCCAATCCCTGTCCCCATCTTTGTCCCATCTCTGTCCACTCCTTGTCCCTGTCCTTGTCCCTGTCCCCATCCCTGTCCAACCCAATCCCTGTCCCCATCCCTGTCCCATCTCTGTCCACTCCTTGTCCCTGTCCTTGTCCCTGTCCCCATCCCTGTCCATTCTTTGTCCCCATCCCTGTCCTGTCCCCATCCCTGTCCCGTCCCCATCCCTGTCCTTGTGGCCATCCTTGTCCCCATCTCATCCCTGTCTCCAGCCGTGTCCTGTCCCTGTCCTTGTCCCTGTCCCATCCCTGTCCCCATCCCAGTCCTCAACCTTGTCTTGTCCCTGTCCCCATCTCTGTCCACTCCCTGTTCCCATCCCTGTCCCTGTCCCATCCCTGTCCCCATCTCCATAACATTCCTTGTCCCATCCTTGTCCCCATCCCTGTGTCCCCATCCCTGTCCCCGTCCTTGCCCCTGTCCCATCTCTGTCCCACCCAATCCCTGTCCCCATCTTTGTCCCATCCCTGTCCCGTCCCTGTCCCCATCCCCGTCCCCAACACTGTCCCCATCCCTGTCCCCATCCCTGTGTCCCCATCCCTGTCCCTGTCCCCATCCCTGTCCCTTCCTTGTCCCCATCCCTGTCCCTGTCCCCATCCCTGTCCCTTCCTTGTCCCCATCCCTGTGTCCCCATCCCTGTCCCTGTCCCTGTCCCCATCCCCGTCCCCCCTCCACGTGCCTTTCCCTCTGGCCCCGCCCCTTTCCCGCCCCCTCCCCGCCAATCACAGCGCGGCGCGCGCCCCTCCCGCCCTTTTTCACCAATGAGAACGCACGGGAGGCGCGGCCAGCGGCGATGACATCACCTCCATCCAGACCACGCCCCTCTCGCCCCACCCCTGCTCCTGATTGGCCGCTTGGGACAAAAAAATAACCGACATCTCTATCTACCAATAGCAGGGCCGCGCGCAGCGGGAGCGCTTCCCATTGGCTGCGAGCTCTCGGGGGCGGGGCCAGCAGCCGCTGTCGCTCCTCGGGGTCTTGGGGGGATTTAGGGGGACCTGGGGGGGGACATTGGGGACCCCCAGAGCCGTGGGGACAATGGGAACCCCCCCAGTAGGGGACACCAGGGACCCCCAGAGCCGTGGGGACATTTGGGACACCCCCAGGAGGGGACACTGGGGACCCCCAGAGCCTTGGGGACATTGGGGACACCAAAGAGGGGCCCCCCAAAGCCATTGGGGACACCTAAAGAGGGGGACAATGAGAACCCCCAGCACTCTGGGGACATTGGTGTCACCAAGGAGGGGACCCCCAGCCCGCTGGGGACACCAGGCCAGTGCAGGGAAGTGACACTGGGGACCCTCAGCCCGCTGGACACATTGGGGACAGCACAGGGAGGTGACACTGAGAGCCCCCAGCCCCTTGGGGACAGCACAAGGAGGTGACACTGAGAGCCCCCAGCCCCTTGGGGACACAGGGACAGCACAGGGAGGTGACACTGAGAACCCCCAGCCCCTTGGGGACACAGGGACAGTGCAGGGAGGTGACACTGAGAACCCCCAGCCCCTTGGGGACATTGGGGACACCCAGAGAAGGGATGTTGGGGACACCAAGGAGGGGACACTGGGGACCCCCAGCCCCCTGGACACATTGGGGACAGCACAGGGAGGTGACACCGAGAGACCCCAGCCCCTTGGGGACATGGGGACAGCGCAGGGAGGTGACACTGGGGACCCCCAGCCCCTTGGGGACAGTGCAGGGAGGTGACACTGAGAGCTCCCAGCCCCTTGGGGACACAGGGACAGTGCAGGGAGGTGACACTGAGAGCCCCCAGCCCCTTGGGGACACAGGGACAGTGCAGGGAGGTGACACTGAGAACCCCCAGCCCCTTGGGGACATTGGGGACACCCAGAGAAGGGATGTTGGGGACACCAAGGAGGGGACACTGGGGACCCCCAGCCCCCTGGACACATTGGGGACAGCACAGGGAGGTGACACCGAGAGACCCCAGCCCCTTGGGGACATGGGGACAGCGCAGGGAGGTGACACTGGGGACCCCCAGCCCCTTGGGGACAGTGCAGGGAGGTGACACTGAGAGCCCCCAGCCCCTTGGGGACACAGGGACAGTGCAGGGAGGTGACACTGAGAACCCCCAGCCCCTTGGGGACATTGGGGACACCCAGAGAAGGGATGTTGGGGACACCAAGGAGGGGACACTGGGGACCCCCAGCCCCCTGGACACATTGGGGACAGCACAGGGAGGTGACACCGAGAGACCCCAGCCCCTTGGGGACATGGGGACAGCGCAGGGAGGTGACACTGGGGACCCCCAGCCCCTTGGGGACAGTGCAGGGAGGTGACACTGAGAGCTCCCAGCCCCTTGGGGACACAGGGACAGTGCAGGGAGGTGACACTGAGAGCCCCCAGCCCCTTGGGGACACAGGGACAGTGCAGGGAGGTGACACTGAGAACCCCCAGCCCCTTGGGGACACAGGGACAGTGCAGGGAGGTGACACTGAGAGCCCCCAGCCCCTTGGGGACACAGGGACAGTGCAGGGAGGTGACACTGAGAACCCCCAGCCCCTTGGGGACATTGGGGACACCCAGAGAAGGGATGTTGGGGACACCAAGGAGGGGACACTGGGGACCCCCAGCCCCCTGGACACATTGGGGACAGCACAGGGAGGTGACACCGAGAGACCCCAGCCCCTTGGGGACATGGGGACAGCGCAGGGAGGTGACACTGGGGACCCCCAGCCCCTTGGGGACAGTGCAGGGAGGTGACACTGAGAGCTCCCAGCCCCTTGGGGACACAGGGACAGTGCAGGGAGGTGACACTGAGAGCCCCCAGCCCCTTGGGGACACAGGGACAGTGCAGGGAGGTGACACTGAGAACCCCCAGCCCCTTGGGGACAGCACAGGGAGGTGACACTGAGAGCCCCCAGCCCCTCGGGGACACAGGGCCAGCGCAGGGAGGTGACACGGGCGGCGCGGGGAGGTGACACGGGCGGCAGGGCTGTCCGGGAGGTACAAAGCTTTATTGGGGAGGGGGCGGCGGGGGTCCCTAGGCGGGGGACACGGAGGAGTTGGACACCGAGGACACCTCGGTGCGGGAGGTGGAGACCTCGGAGCCATCGTCCACCTTCTTGCCAAAGAGCTGCAGGATGCAGTTCCGGAACTGCGGGGACACGCGGGGGACACAACGGGGGGGGGACATGGGGACACACGGGGACAGGGGACACAGGGGACATGGGACAGACAGGGGACAACGGGGGGGACAGGGGAGAGAGGACAGGGGGGGCATGGGGGACAGAGGGGGACAGGGGAACACACAGGGACATGGGGGGGACAGGGGACAACGGGGGGGACAGGGGACACACAGGGACACAGGGGAGGACAGGGGACACACGGGGACAGGGGACAGACAGGGGGACATGGGGACAGACAGGGGAGAGGGGGGACAGGGGACAGAGGGACAGATAGGGGACACAGGGGACAGACAGGGGACAGAGAGGGGACATGAAGACGTAGATGATGGGGTTGTAGATGGTGACCCTGTCCCTATCCCTATCCCATGTCCCATACCCCATATCCCATACCCCATATCCCATGTCCCCATGCCCACAGGTGTCCCCAGGTGTGTCCCCAGGTGTGTCCCCCACCTGTCTGTTCATGAAGACGTAGATGATGGGGTTGTAGATGGTGACCCTATCCCTATCCCATATCCCATACCCCATGTCCTGGCTGTGTCCCCATGTCCTGGCTGTGTCCCCATGCCCACAGGTGTCCCCAGCTGTCCCCAGGTGTGTCCCCCACCTGTCTGTTCATGAAGACGTAGATGATGGGGTTGTAGATGGTGGCTCTGTCCCTATCCTATGTCCCATAACCCACGTCCTGGCTGTGTCCCCATGTCCTGGCTGTGTCCCCATGCCCACAGCTGCCCCCAGGTGTGTCCCCAGGTGTGTCCCCCACCTGTCTGTTCATGCAGACGTAGATGATGGGGTTGTAGATGGTGACCCTGTCCCTATCCCATACCCCATACCCAATATCCCATATCCCCATGCCCACAGGTGTGCTCAGGTGCTCTCAGGTGTGTCCCCAGCTGTCCCCAGGTGTGTCCCCCACCTGTCTGTTCATGCAGACGTAGATGATGGGGTTGTAGATGGTGACCCTATCCCTATCCCATGTCCCATGTCCCATACCCCATACCCCATACCCCATGTCCTGGCTGTGTCCCCATGCCCATAGGTGTCCCCAGCTGTCCCCAGGTGTGTCCCCCACCTGTCTGTTCATGAAGACGTAGATGATGGGGCTGTAGATGGTGACCCTGTCCCTATCCCATATCCCATATCCCATGTCCCATGTCCCATATCCCATATCCCATATCCCCATGCCCACAGGTGTGCTCAGGTGCTCTCAGGTGTGTCCCAGGTGCGTCCCCCACCTGTCTGTTCATGAAGACGTAGATGATGGGGTTGTAGATGGTGGCGCTCTTGGCGAAGAAGGCGGGCAGGGCGGCGGTGAGCGGGTGGAAGGCGTAGCCGGGGTTGGCGGCGGCGAAGCAGGCGAAGATGGTGTAGGGCCCCCAGCAGAAGCAGTAGGCCAGGATCATCACCACCACCATGCGCGACACCTCCTTCTCCGCCTTCTGCGTCGACTCCGACTCCTTCTGCTGGGCCGCCACCTGGGGGGGGGACATGGAGGGGTTAGGGGGCAGATTGGGGGGGTCCTGGGGGGTTATTGTGGGGTTTGGAGGGGTTATCATGGGGTTATCGTGGGGTTTGAGGGGTTAAAGGGGTACAAAGGGTGACTCCTTCTGCTGGGCCGCCACCTGGGGGGGGGCACGAGGGGGTTAAAAGGGTCCTGGGGGGGGAGATTGGGGGGTTTGGGGGAAGTTTGGGGGGAGATTTTGGGGTTTGGGGGGAGTTTGGGGGGACATTGTGGGGTTTGGAGGGGTTATCATGGGGTTATTGTGGGGTTTGAGGGGTTAAAGGGGTATCTGGGGGTGACTCCTGCTGGGCTGACACCTGGGGGGGGACATGGAGGGGTTAGGGGGCAGATTGGGGGGGGTCCTGGAGGGTTATTGTGGGGTTTGGGGGGATTTGGGGAGAGATTTTGGGGTTTGGCGGGGTTATCATGGGGTCATTGTGGGGTTTGAGGGGTTAAAGGGGTACAAAGGGTGACTCCTTCTGCTGGGCTGACACCTGGGGGGGGACATGGGGGGGTTAAAAGGGTCCTGGAGGGATCCTGGGGGGTTATTGTGGGGTTTGGAGGGGTTATCATGGGCTCATTGTGGGGTTTGAGGGGTTAAAGGGGTATCTGGGGGTGACTCCTTCTGCTGGGCTGACACCTGGGGGGGTCAGGGGCCAGATTGAGGGGGTCCTGGGGGGTTATTGGGGGGGTTTGGGGGTAATTTGGGGGGAGATTGGGGGGTTTGAGGGGGTTATCATGGGGTTATTGTGGGGTTTGGGGGGGTTATCATGGGCTCATTGTGGGGTTTGAGGGGTTAAAGGGGTACAAAGGGTGACTCCTTCTGCTGGGCTGACACCTGGGGGGGGGACACGGGGGGGTTAAAAGGGTCCTGGAGGGGTCCTGGGGAGTTATTGTGGGGTTTGGGGGGTCCTGGGGAGTTATTGTGGGGTTTGGAGGGGTTATCATGGGGTTTTGGGGGGTCCTGGGGAGTTATTGTGGGGTTTGGGGGGGTCCTGGGGGGTTATTGTGGGGTTTGGGGGGGATTTGGGGGGAGATCGTGGGGTTTGGGGGGGTTATCATGGGGGTCTTTTTCAGTTCTGGATTTTTTCCCCAGGGTTTTTTCATTTTGGGATTTTTTTCCCCGGGGTTTTTTAATTTCAGGATTTTTTTCCCTGTTTTTTTTCATTTCAGGATTTTTTTCCCAGACTTGTTTTTGTTTCTGTATTTTTTCCCTGTTTTTTTTTTTTTTTCAGTTGGGGATGTTTTCCCCAGGTTTTTTTTTCTGTATTTTTTCCCCGGGTTTTTTTCAGTTCAGGATTTTTTCCCCGGGGTTTTTTAATTTCAGGATTTTTTCCCCAGGCTTGTTTTTGTTTCTGTATTTTTTTCCCCTTTTTTTTCATTTCAGGATTTTTTCCCCAGGCTTGTTTTTGTTTCTGTATTTTTTCCCCGTTCTTTTTTCCAGTTGGGGATTTTTTCCCCATTTTTTAATTTCAGTTCAGGATTTTTTTCCCCAGGCTTGTTTTTATTTCTGTATTTTTTTCCCCGGGGTTTTTTCAGTTCAGAATTTTTTTCCCGGGGTTTTTTCATTTCAGGATTTTTTCCGGGTGTTGTTTTTGTTTCTGTATTTTTCCCCCCTTTCTTTTTTTTTTTTTGTTCAGGATTTTTTTTCCCCGGGGTTTTTTCATTTCAGGATTTTTTCCCCAGGCTTCTTTTTATTTCTGTATTTTTTCCCCATTTTTTAATTTCAGTTCAGGATTTTTTTTCCCCAGGCTTCTTTTTATTTCTGCATTTTTTCCCCCGTTTTTTTTTTTTTTTCAGCTCAGAATTTTTTCCCAGGATTTTTTTTTTTTTTTTTGCCTCAGATTTTTGGGGTTTTTTTGTTTTATTTTTTGGGTGGGGGTCTCTCCTCACCGCACGGATGGCCAGCCAGACTTGCAGGTAGCAGAAGATGATGACGGCCAGCGGGAAGAAGCAGCAGGTGACCATCAGCACCACCATGTAGGACTGCACGCCCGGGTCCGTGCTGCCGCTGAACACGTCCGGCCCGCACGAGGTCTTCAGCCCGTGGGGCCAGTACCTGCCCAGGGGGACATTGGGGGTCAGGGGGGACAATAGGGGACAATAGGGGACCCCCCCAAATTCCTCAGAAAGGATCTGGGTCTGGGGGATCCCGGGGAACTTCGGGGGGTCACCCCCAGACCCACCTTGGGCACCCTCAGGTAGCCCTGGGGGCACCCCCGTAGGGTCAGGGGGACATTGGGGTGTCAGGGGGGACAAAAGGGACCCCCCCAAATTCCTCAGAAAGGTTCTGGGTCTGGGGGATCCCGGGGAACTTTGGGGGGTCATGCCCAGACCCACCTTGGGACACCTGAGTCACCCCCATGGGGTCGGTACCTGCCCAGGGGGACATTGGGGGACAATAGGGACCCCCCCAAATTCCTCAGAAAGGATCCAGGTCTGGGGGATCCATGGGAACCTGAGGGAGTCACCCCCATGGGGTCAGTACCTGCCCAGGGGGACATTGGGGGATATTGGGGGACAATAGGGACCCCCCCAAATTCCTCAGAAAGGTTCTGGGTCTGGGGGATCCATGGGAACCTCACAGGGTCACCCCCAGACCCACCTTGGGGAGCCTCAGGTAGCCCTGGGGACACCTGGGACAGCCTTGGGGACCCCCCGAGAGCCACTCCTGGGGACACCTGGGTCACCCCCATGGGGCCAGGGGGACATTGGGGGACAATAGGGACCCCCCCAAATTCCTCAGAAAGGATCCAGGTCTGGGGGATTCCAGGGAACCTCACGGGGTCACCCCCAGACCCACCTTGGGGACCCTCGGGTTATCCCTGGGGCCTCTGACAGCTCTGGGGACACTCGTGTCACCCCAAAAACCCCTTGGGGACACTCGTGTCACCCCCGGACCCCTCCCCAGGGCCTGGGGACCCCTCCCCACCTGCTCCAGCCCAGGATGGGGGGCGCGGTCCAGGGGCGGAACCAGAACCAGGAGAGGAGGAGCCCGGCCCAGACCCCTCCCCACAGCCCTGGGGACACTCGTGTCACCTCTGTGACCCCTTGGGGACACTCGTGCCACCCCCGGACCCCTCCCCAGGGCCTGGGGACCCCTCCCCACCTGCTCCAGCCGAAGATGGGGGGCGCGGTCCAGGCGCAGGACCAGATCCATGAGAAGAGGACCCCGGCCACCGCCAGCTTCCCGTCGAACTTGATGTTCCCGAAGGGTTTGCACACCACGAACCAGCGCTCCCAGGAGATGATGGCCAGGGACCAGAGCGCCGTGATGCCTGCAGGGGGTTCGGGGTGGTTGTGGGGCTGCCCCATAGCGCCCGGGCCCATAGAACACGGCCCCATAGCGCCCAGACCCATAGAGCCCCATAGACAACCCCATAACATTCAGTCCCTGCTATGGGGAGGATGGCCAGGAACTGCAGCATTGGGATTCCTGCATGGGTTTGGGGTGGTTGTGGGGCTGCCCCATAGCGCCCGGACCCATAGAGCCCCATAGACAACCCCATAGCATCCAGTCCCTGCTATGGGGAGGATGGCCAGGAACTGCAGCACTGGGATTCCTGCAGGGGTCTGGGGTGGTTATGGGGCTGCCCCATAGCGCCTGGGCCCATAGAGAGTGGCCCTATAGAGCCCAGCCCCATAGAACCCCATGGACAACCCCATAACATCCAGTCCCTGCTATGGGGAGGATGGTAAGAGACCACAGTGCTGGGATTCCTGCAGGGGTTTGGGGTGGTTGTGGGGCTGCCCCATAGCGCCTGGACCCATAGAGAGTCCCTGACCCACATCCCTGACCCACATTTGTGACCTACATCCCTGTCCCATATACCTGACCCTCATCGCTGCCCCAAATCCCACCCCACATCCCTGCCCCACATCCCTGATCCTAACCCCAGCCCTACATCCGTGACCCACATCCCATCCCCTGACCCCAACTGACCACAGGCACTGACCACAGGCACTGACCACACCCCCACCCCCAACTGACCACAGGCACTGACCACACCCCACCCGTGTCCCCAGGTCAACTGACCACAGGCACTGACCACAGGTATTGACCACACCCCACCCGTGTCCCCACACCCCATGTCCCCACACCAACTGACCGCAGGCGCTGACCACAGGCACTGACCACACCCCCACCCCCAACTGACCACAGGCACTGCCCACACCCCACCCATGTCCCCACACCCCATGTCCCCAGCCCCACTGACCGCAGGCGCTGACCACAGGCACTGACCACACCCCCAGCCCCACTGACCACAGGCACTGACCACAGGCACTGCCCACACCCCACCCGTGTCCCCCCACCCCATGTCCCCAGCCCCACTGACCACAGGCACTGACCACAGGCACTGCCCACAAGCACTGACCACAGGCACTGCCCACACCCCCAGCCCCACTGACCACAGGCACTGACCACAGGCACTGCCCACACCCCCTGTGTCCCCACACCCCACCCGTGTCCCCACACCCTCCCCGTGTCCCCAGCCCCACTGACCACAGGCACTGCCCACACCCCCCTTTGTCCCCAGCCCCACTGACCACAGGCACTGACCACAGGCACTGCCCACACCCCCCGTGTCCCCAGCCCCACTGACCACAGGCACTGACCATGCCCCCCGTGTCCCCACACCCCACCCGCGTCCCCCCACCCGTGTCCCCAGCCCCACTGACCGCAGGCGCTGACCACAAGCACTGACCACAGGCACTGCCCACACCCCCCTTTGTCCCCAGCCCCACTGACCACAGGCACTGCCCACACCCCACCCATGTCCCCCCACCCGTGTCCCCAGCCCCACTGACCGCAGGCGCTGCCCACACCACCCATGTCCCCACACCCCGTGTCCCCAGCCCCACTGACCACAGGCACTGCCCACACCCCCCTTGTGTCCCCAGCCCCACTGATCGCAGGCGCTGCCCACACCCCCCATGTCCCCACACCCCCCGTGTCCCCAGCCCCACTGACCGCAGGCGCTGACGGTGTAGCCCTCGATGACGCACATGGGGTGGCCCAGGATGAAGTAGCCGAAGATCTGGTTGACCACGCTGATGGTGCTGGCGATGACCGTCTCGCCCAGGTCGGCCACGGCCAGGTTGACCAGGATCCAGTTCAGGGGGTGCCGCAGCTTCTTGAACTTGGCCGTGGCCACCAGCACCAGCCCGTTGGTGAACACCGAGGCCACCACCACGAAGATCATCCACAGCGACGTCAGGTTGTACACCCAGCGCGGCGCGATGTGGTAGTTGGGGCCCTCGAAGGGACCTGGGGGACGGAGCGGGGTCAGCGGTGGTGGCCGTGGGTGGCCCTCGTGTCACCTCCTGTCACCTTGTGTCACCTCGCGTCACCTCGCGCCCACCGGGGGCGGTGGTGGTGGTGGTGGTGGAGGTTGGAGTTGACCTCAAAATTCCCCCAAATCGCCCTCAAAAAGATCACTTGGTGTCCCTCTGTGTCTCTTCATGTCCCTTTGTGTCCCCTCATGTCCCCTCTGTGTCCCCTTATGTGTCCCCTCACATCTTCACTGCATCACTGCCGTTGGTATGGGTTGGCGCACATTGATCGATGACCCCAAAAGTCTTCAAAACTCCTCAAAATTCCCCCAAATCTCCCTCAAAATGATCCCCTGGTGTCCCTCTGTGTCTCTTCATGTCCCTTTGTGTCTCCTCGTGTCCCTTTGTGTCCCCTCGTGTCCCTCTGTGTCCCCTCATGTCCCCCCACATCTTCACTGCCATCGGTATGGGTTGGCACACATTGATCGATGACCCCAAAAGTCTTCAAAACTCCTCAAAATTCCCCCAAATCTCCCTCAAAATGATCCCCTGGTGTCCCTCTGTGTCCCTTTATGTCCCTTTGTGTCCCCTCATGTCCCTTTGTGTCCCCTCATGTCCCTCTGTGTCCCCTCATGTCCCCCCACATCTTCCTCTGCCATTGGTATGGGTTGGAGTACGTTGATCATTGGCCCCAAAACTCTTCAAAATTCCTCTAAACTCTCCCAAATCTCCCTCAAAATTATTCCCCGGTGTCCCTCTGTGTCTCTTCATGTCCCCTCTGTGTCCCCTCATGTCCCTTTGTGTCCCCTCATGTGTCCCCCCACATCTTCCCTGCGTTGTTGCCATCAGTACGGGTTGGCGTATGTTGACAATTGATCCCAAAACTCTTCAAAACTCATCAAAACTCCCCAAAATCTCCCTCAAAATGATCCCCTGGTGTCCCTCTGTGTCTCTTCATGTCCCCTCAGTGTCCCCTCAGTGTCCCCTCATGTTCCCCCCATGTCCCTCCACATCTTCACTGTCATCGATTCGGGTTGGCGCATGTTGATCGTTGACCCCAAAAACTGCCCCCAAATCCCTCCCAAAATGCTCCCCTCGTGTCCCCTCATGTCCCTTCGTGTCCCTTCATGCCCTTTGATCACCCCTGATGTCCCCTCCTGCCCCTTTTTGTCCCCCATGCCCCCCATGTCTTCACCGTGCATTGTTGCCATCGATGTCCATTGACCTCAAAACTCCTCAAAACTGCCCCAAAACCCCCCCAAAACTGCTCCAGGGCCCTCCCTCCATGTCCCCCCGTGTCCCCTGACGTCCTCCACTGTCCCTCCGTGCCTCTCTGTGTCCCCTGATGTCCCCAATATCTCCACCGCGCTATTACTGACATTCCTTGACCGCCAACCCCAAAACGCCTCAAAACCGCCCCAAAACCGCCCCAAAACCGCCCCAGACCCCCTCCCCTGGTGTCCCCCCCATGTCCCCCCATGTCCCCTGATGTCCTCCACTGTCCCTCCATGCCTCTCTGTGTCCCCTGACATCCCCAATATCTCCACCGTGCTATTATTGACATTCCTTGACTGCCAACCCCAAAACGCCCCAAAACGCCCCAAAACCCCCCCAAAACTGCTCCAAGGCCCCTCCCTCCACGTCCCCCAGTGTCCCCTCCATGTCCCCCAGTGTCTCCTGATGTCCTTCACTGTCCCTCCATGCCTCTCTGTGTCCCCTGATGTCCCCAATATCTTCACTGCGCTCATCTCTACTATTGGCGTACCTCAACCGCCAACCCCAAAACGCCCCAAAACTGCCCCAAAACCGCCCCAAAACTGCCCCAGGGCCCCCTCCCTCGGTGTCCCTGGTGTCCCCCAGTGTCCCCTGATGTCCTTCACTGTCCCTCCATGCCTCTCTGTGTCCCCTGATGTCCCCAATACCTTCACCGTGCTATTATTGACATTCCTTGACCGCCAACCCCAAAACGCCCCAAAACGCCCCCAAAACCGCCCCAGGGCCCCCTCGCCCGGTGTCCCCCGGTGTCCCCCGGTGTCCCCTGATGTCCTCCACTGTCCCTCCATGCCTCTCCGTGTCCCCTGATGTCCCCAATATCTTCACCGTGCTATTATTGACATTCCTTGACCGCCAACCCCAAAACGCCCCAAAACTGCCCCAAAACCACCCCAGGGCCCCCTCCCCCGGTGTCCCCCAGTGTCCCCTCCATGTCCCCCAGTGTCTCCTGATGTCCTTCACTGTCCCTCCATGCCTCTCTGTGTCCCCTGACATCCCCAATATCTCCACCGTGCTATTATTGACATTCCTTGACCGCCAACCCCAAAACGCCTCAAAACGCCCCCAAAACCGCCCCAGGGCCCCCTCGCCCGGTGTCCCCCGGTGTCGCCGCGGTGTCGCCGCCGCTCACCGCGCGTGTTGTTGCTGTTGGTGTAGGTGAAGATGCTGTCGCGCGTGGTGTCGTCGTCGTCGTGACGCCGGCGGGCGGCGAAAACGGCCCCGTCGAAAACGCCCGTCGCCATCGTCCCCGAGTGCCACCAGCGCCACTGCCCCGGCCACCAGCGCCCCCCTGCTCTTATAACCCCCCCCCGCCCCCGGATTAGCCCGGACCCCCCCCCCAAAATCCCGTCCCTGAGCCCTTAATTGGGGCCGCGCGGATCCGGGGGGGAACGGCCCGGGCTCACCTGAGCAGCCGGGGTGAGCTGATGGGATTGACGCCAGCGCTAATCCCCCGCTGTTTCCTGGGCTGTGCCCCTCCCCGGCTCTGAACGGGCCCCCCCGGGATCCAAACGGGACCCCCGGGATCCAAACGGGACCCCCGGGATGGGAATCGGCACCCCCGGAAACCCCCGGGACCCCCAAGACCCCCAAAATGGGGCATTCATCACAAACAGCCTCGATGATTCTTGGATAATTTCCATCCAAATTGGCCCCCCCGGGACCCCCGGGATCCAAACGGGACCCCCGGGATGGGAACCGGGACCCCCGGGACCCCCAAAATGGGGCATTCATCACAAAGAGCCCCAAGGTTCCCTGGATAATTTCCATCCAAATTGGCCCCCCCCGGATTCAAATTGAGCCCCCCGGGACCCCCGGGATCCAAACGGGACCCCCGGGATGGGAATCGGGACCCCCGGAAACCCCCAGGACCCCCAGAAACCCCCGGGACCCCCAGAAACCCCAGCGCCAATTCCTCCCCCCCCAGTTCCCGACTGGGCCCCCTTGGGATCCAAATTTGCTCCCCCGGGACCCCCAAGTGTGGGGCTGAGCCCCCCAGGAGCAGCGCTGGGCCCCCCCCGGGATGTGACACAGCCCCACATTGGGGTCCTGCCCCATAGCGGGGTCCTGACCCACATTTGGGGTTCTGCCCCACATCGGAATGTCCTGCCCCATGTCAGGGGGTCCTGCCCTACATCGGGGGGTCCTGACCCCCTCCTGACCCACATCGGGGTCCTGACCCCGTCCTGACGCATATTGGGGTCCTGCCCCACATTTTGGCCTCGGGGCCCCCTCCTGACCCACATTTGTGGTTCTGCCCCATATCGGGATCCTGACCCTGCTCCCACCCCATAACGGGATCCTGACCCCTTCCTGCCCCACATTTGGGGTTCTGCCCCGCATTTTGGGGTCCTGACCCATACCGGGGGGTCCTGACCCCCTCCTGACCCATATTTGGGTCTCTGCCCCATATCGGGGTCCTGACCCCCAGTCCACCCCATAGCGGGGTCCCGACCCCTTCCCGCCCCACATTTTGGGGTCCTGCCCCACATTGGGGGGTCCTGCCCCACATTTGGGGTTCTGTCCCACATCGGGGTTCCTGCCCCCCTCCTGACCCACATTTGGGGTTCTGCCCCACATTTTGGGGTCCTGACCCCCTCCTGACCCATATTTGGGTCTCTGCCCCATATCGGGGTCCTGACCCCCAGTCTACCCCATAGCGGGGTCCCGACCCCCTCCCGCCCCACATTTTGGGGTCCTGCCCCACATCGGGGGGTCCTGCCCCCCTCCTGACCCACATTTTGGGGCCGGGCCCCCCCATCGGATCGGGGTCACGGTGCCGCGTTACATCACGGGGGGCTCCGGCTCGGGGCCAAGTGGGGCACGGGGGGAGCCCCACCCCCCCACGCCCCCCAAAAATAACCTCAGCCCTAATTAGCAATTAACCCGATGGGGGAGGCACGGATTAACGAGGTGGGGAGGGGGCTCCAATTTGGGGTCCTGGGGTGTCCCCGTCCCCCCCCACGACCGTGGGTGCAGAACGGGATTGGGGGGGGGGTCCCGAGGGGGTCCCCGGGGTTTGGGGGGGGTCACCCCAGAAGGGCCCCCCCAGGCCTGACCTTAATCCCGCCCCCCTCGTGGGGGGGGGGCAGCTCCGGGCCCCCCCCCCCCCCCCATAATCCCGGGATTTTCGGGTCGCCCCGGGGGAGTCCGATTAGGGGGGACACGGAAACTTTAATCCCCCCCCCGGGGAAAAGGGGGCGCGGAGCGGCGCACGGAGGAGCTTGGGGGGCTCCGGGGGGCTCCTGGGGCGGGTTTGGGGGGTCTGGGGGGTCTCGCGATGGGGGGGTTCGGGGTGGTTTTGGGGAGGTTTTGAGGGGGTTTAGGAGCGGTTTTAGGGAGGATCTGAGGGGATGTTGGGGGGGGGTCCGGAGGGTCTGGGAGGGTTTTGGGGGGCTCCAGGGAGGTCTGGGGGTTCCGGGGAGGGTCTGGGGGAGGCGTTTTGGGGCTGTTCTGAAGGATTTTAGGGCGGTTCTGAAGGATTTTGGGGCGGTTCTGAAGGATTTTTGGGGCGGTTCTGAAGGATTTTGGGGCGGTTCTGAGGCGTTTTGGGGCGGTTTTGAGGGGTTTTTGGGGCGGTTCTGAAGGATTTTGGGGCGGTTCTGAGGGGTTTTGGGGCGGTTTTGAGGGGTTTTGGGGCGGTTCGGAAGGATTTTGGGGCGGTTCTGAAGGATTTTGGGGCGGTTTTGAGGGGTTTTGGGGCGGTTCTGAGGGGTTTTGGGGCGGTTCTGAGGCGTTTTGGGGCGGTTCGGAAGGATTTTGGGGCAGTTTTGAGGGGTTTTGGGGCGGTTCTGAGGCGTTTTGGGGCGGTTTTGGGGCGGTTATGAAGGATTTTGGGGCGGTTCTGAAGGATTTTAGGGCGGTTCTGAGGCGTTTTGGGGCGGTTTTGAGGGGTTTTTGGGGCGGTTCTGAAGGATTTTGGGGCGGTTCTGAGGGGTTTGGGGGCGGTTTTGAGGCGTTTTGGGGCGGTTTTGAGGGGTTGTGAGGGGGTCCGGGGGATTCGGGGGTGGGCTCTGGGTGTTCTCGGGGGGCTCTGGGGGGGGAAGGTTCTGAAGGATTTCGGGGCAGTTCTGAAGGATTTTGGGGCAGTTCTGAGCGGTTTGGGGGCAGTTCTGAGTAATTTTGAGGCCGTTTTGAAGGGGTTTTGGGGCCGTTCTGAAGGATTTCGGGGCGATTCTGAGGAATTTTGGGGGCAGTTCCGAGCGGTTTTGGGGCCATTCCGGGGGTCCCTGGGGAGGCTTTGGCGGGGGGGGGTCCTTGGGGGGGTCCCGTGGGTTCGGGGGGGGATTTTGGGTTGGGGAGCGGCCGGACCCCCCCAAATTGGGGGGCACAAAGGGGGCGGGCGGTGCCCCCCATCTCTCCCCCCCCCACCCATCCCGGGGGGCGGCCGGTAAGTGCTGGGGGGGGCGTGGGGGGAGGGGGTTGGGGGGCTCTGTGGGGCCACCAAAAGCCACCGGTGGCTACCGGGGGTCACTTGGGGGGCTGGGGGTGGCTGTGGGGCTGCTGTGGGGCCACCACTGGGTGCTGTGGGGCCACCAAGGACCGCCATGGGTGTCCCCGTGGGTGTCCTGTGGGTGTCACCTATGGGGCGCCCCATATGGGGTGTCCTGTGGGTGTCCCCATGAGTGTCCCTTGTGGGGTGTTCCCTATGGGGTGTCACCTATAGGGTGTCCCCATGGGGTGTCCTATGGGTGTCCCCTATGGGGTGTCTCCTATGGGGTGTTCCCTATGGGGTGTCCCTTGTGGGGTGCCCCATATATGGTGTCCCCTATAGGGTGTCCCTTCTGGGGTGTCCCATGGGTGTCCCCCCCATGTCCCCTCTAGGGTGCTCCCTATGGGGTGTCCCCATGGGTGTCCTATGGGGTGTACCCTATGGGGTGTCCCCATGGCTGTCCCGTGGGTGTCCCCCCCGTGTCCCCTATAGGTGTCCCCTATAGGGTGTCCCCCTCTGGGGTGTCCCATGGGTGTCCCCATGGCTGTCCCGTGGGTGTCCCACGGGTGTCCCCCTGTGG
This sequence comes from Agelaius tricolor, assembly GCF_023055355.1. Classification (NCBI taxonomy): domain Eukaryota; kingdom Metazoa; phylum Chordata; class Aves; order Passeriformes; family Icteridae; genus Agelaius; species Agelaius tricolor. The sequence continues at coordinate 59,961 of NW_027269399.1, read as the reverse complement.
GGTGTCCCCCCCGTGTCCCCCCGGGCCGTGCGGCCGGAATTCCGCTAGTTCTGAACTTTTTCCTGCACAAAAAGCTCACTACTGGCAGAACTCGGCCGCGCGCCCCACTGCGGGGCACCGGGGGGGCACCCGGGGGGCACCCGGGGGGCATTTGGGGGCACTTGTGGGGCGCTTGTGGGGCTGGGGGCGCTGTGGGTGCACTTGGGGCTATGGGGTTACCGCGAGGACATGTGGGGGGCACTTGTGGGGCACTTGGAGGGCACTTATGGGGCATTTGTGGGGCTGGGGGCAATGCGAGGACACTGGTGGGGCTCTTGTGGGGCACTTGTGGGGCATTGGGGCACTTGGAGGGCACTGTGAAGACACTTGTGGAGCACTTGTGGGGCATTGGGGATGGTACCTGTGGGTCTGGGGGCACTTGTGGGGTACTTGTGGGGCATTGGGGATGGTACCTGGGGGTCTGGGGGCACTTGTGGGGCCATTGTGGGGCAAAGCAGAGGCAGCGGCTGCGTCTCCAGTGTTTAATGCAGGGGGTGGGGGGGGTTTATGTACAATGGAGCCGTGGGGCTGCCCCATAGCGGGGGGGGGCAGAGCTGCCGTGGGGCTGAGAGCAGTGTGGGGCAGAGCCCGGTGTGGGGGGTGTGGGGCAGAGCTGCCATGGGGCAGAGCCACCATAGGGTAGAGCCCGATGTGGGGCTGAGCCCAGTGTGGGGCAGAGTTCGATGTGGGGCAGAGCCACCATGGGGTAGGGCCATGGGGCAGAGCCTGATGTGGGGCTGAGCTGTGGGGCTGAGCCTCCATAGAGCAAAAGCTGTGGGGCAGCACCACTGTGGGGCAGAGGCTGATATGGGGCAAAATCCTCCATGGGGCAGAGCCCGGTGTGGGGCAGAGCCCGGTGTGGGGAAGAGCTCATTATAGGGCTGAGCCTGATATGGGGCGGAGCCCGCTATAGGGCAGAGCTCGATATAGGGCAGAGCCTGGTGTGGGGCAGAGCCTGATGTGGGGCAGAGCTCATTATAGGGCAAAGCCCAATATAGGGCAGAGCTTGATATAGGACTGAGCCCAATGTGGGGCTGAGCCCAATGTGGGGCAGAGCCCTCCAAGGGCAGAACTGTGAGACTGAGCCCAATACAGGGCCGAGCCCCATGTGGGGCAGAGCTCGATATAGGGCTGAGCCTGATGTGAGGCAGCCCTGGCTGGGTTGGGCCCGCTGTGGGGCAGCCCCACCATGGGGCAGAGCTGTGGGGCAGCCCCGCTGTGGGGCAGAGCTCGATATAGGGCTGAGCCCACTGTGGGGCAGAGCCGTGGGGCAGCCCCACCGTGGGGCAGAGCTCGATATAGGGCTGAGCCCACCATGGGGCAGAGCTCGATATTGGGCTGAGCCCACTGTGGGGCAGAGCTCGATATAGGGCTGAGCCCGCTGTGGGGCAGCCCTGCCATGGGGCAGAGCTGTGGGACAGACCCGCCGTGGGGCAGAGCTCGATATAGGGCTGAGCCCACCATGGGGCAGAGCTCGATATAGGGCTGAGCCCACTGTGGGGCAGAGCTCAATATAGGGCTGAGCCCGCCGTGGGGCAGAGCTGTGGGGCAGCCCCGCTGTGGGGCAGAGCTCAATATAGGGCTGAGCCCACTGTGGGGCAGAGCTCGATATAGGGCTGAGCCCACCATGGGGCAGAGCTCGATATAGGGCTGAACCCACTGTGGGGCAGAGCTCGATATAGGGCTGAGCCCGCCGTGGGGCAGAGCTCGATATAGGGCTGAGCCCGCCGTGGGGCAGAGCCGTGGGGCAGCCCTGCCGTGGGTCCGGGCCCTACGCCGGGGACACCTGGCTGGAGGACACCGAGGACACCTGCGTGGCCTGGGACGAGCCGGACACGTCGTCATCGTCCCCAAAGGGGCTCCGGCCGCAGAACACGAGCTTGAGCATGCAGGAGCGGAACTGCGGGCGGGCAGGGGCGTCACGGAGAGAGCCCGGACCCACAGAGAGACCCCAGACCCACGGAGGGACCCCAGACCCACAGAGAGAGCCCAGACCCACGGAGAGAGCCCGGACCCACAGAGAGACCCATAGGAACAGCCCCAGGCCCACGGAGAGAGCCCGGATCCATAGCAGGATCCATAGGAACAGCCCCAGACCCACAGAGAGACCCCAGACCCACAGAGAGAGCCCAGACCCACGGAGAGACCCATAGGAACAGCCCCAGGCCCACGGAGAGACCCCAAACCCACTGAGAGACCCATAGGAACAGCCCCAGGCCCACAGAGAGAGCCTGGACCCATGGAGAGACCCCAGACCCACAGAGGGACCCCCCCCAACCCACAGAGAGAGCCCGGACCCACAGCAGGATCCATAGGAACAGCCCCGGACCCACAGAGAGACCCCAGACCCACAGAGAGAGCCCAGACCCACGGAGAGAACCTGGACCCATGGAGAGACCCATAGGAACAGCCCCAGGCCCACAGAGAGACCCCAGACCCACAGAAGGACCCCAGACCCACAGCAACACCCCCATCCCCCCACTGCCCTCATGTCCCCATTGTCCCCACTGTCCCACTGTCCCAATAACCCCCATTGTCCCACTGCCCCACTGTCCCCTCCATCCCCGTTGTCCTCATGTCCCCATGTCCCCATGTCCCATTGTCCCCATGTCCCCATTGTCCCCACTGTCCCCATTGTCCCCATCATCCCCATTGTCCCCACCATCCCCACCATCTCCACCATCCCCACTGTCCCCATTGTCCCCATCATCCCCATTGTCCCCACCATCCCCACCATCTCCACCATCCCCACTGTCCCCATTGTCCCCATGTCCCCATTGTCCCCACTGTCCCCATTGTCCCCATGTCCCCACTGTCCCCATTGTCCCCATGTCCCCATTGTCCCCACTGTCTCCACTGTCCTCATTGTCCCCACCATCCCATTGTCCCCATTGTCCCCATTGTCCCCATTGTCCCCACCATCCCCATTGTCACCACTGTCCCCACCATCCCCACCATCTCCACTGTCCCCATTGTCCCCATTGTGTCCTGTTGTCCCCATTGTCCCCATTGTCCCCATTGTCCCCACCATCCCCATTGTCCCCATTGTCCCACCAGCCCCGCGTCCCCACCTGCTTGTTCATGAAGACGTGGATGCCACCATCTCCACCGTCCCCATGTCCCCATTGTCCCCACCATCTCCACTATCCCATTGTCCCCACCATCCCCATTGTCCCCACTGTCCCCATTGTCCCCACCATCCCCATTGTCCCCACTGTCCCCATTGTCCCCACCGTCCCCACTGTCCCCATTGTCCCCATTGTCCCCACCACCCCCGCGTCCCCACCTGCTTGTTCATGAAGACGTAGATGATGGGGTTGTAGACGGTGGAGGCCTTGGAGAAGACGGAGGGGATGGAGGCCAGCCCCACGTCGAAGGGGTGTCCCCGGTGCGTCACCACCCAGAGCGCGAAGGCGCAGTAGGGCAGCCAGCACACCAGGAAGCCCAGCACCATCACCACCACCATCTTGGTCACCTCGCGCTCGGCCTTCTGCGTCGTGGCCGACTGCTCCTGCTGCTTGGCCACCTGAGGGACAGCGGCCCGGGACGGGGGGGTCAGTGTGGGGACAGGGTGAGGAGATGGGGGTCAGATGTGGGGTTGGATATAGGGAGATACAGGGTTGCATATGGGGTCAGTGTGGGGACAGGGTGAGGAGATGGGGGTCAGATGTGGGGTTGGATATGGGGAGACACAGGGTCGGATATGGGGTCAGTGTGGGGACAGGGTGAGGAGATGGGGGTCAGATGTGGGGTTGGATATAGGGAGATACAGGGTTGCATATGGGGTCAGTGTGGGGACAGGGTGAGGAGATGGGGGTCAGATGTGGGGTTGGATATGGGGAGATACAGGGTCAGATGTGGGGTCAGATATGGGGAGATATGGGGTCGGATATGGGGACAGATATGGGGAGATACAGGGTCAGCTATGGGGTTGGATATGGGGAGATATGGGTCAGATGTGGGGTCGGATATGGGGAGATACAGGGTTGGATATGGGGTCGGATATGGGGAGATATGGGGTCGGATATGGGGACAGATATGGGGAGATACAGGGTCGGATGTGGGGTCAGTGTGGGGACAGGGTGAGGAGATAGGGGTCAGATGTGGGGTCGGATATGGGGAGACACAGGGTCAGATATGGGGAGATATGGGGAGATACAGGGTCAGATGTGGGGTCAGTGTGGGGACAGGGTGGGGACAGGGTGAGGAGATGGGGGTCAGATGTGGGGTTGGATATGGGGAGATACAGGGTCGGATGTGGGGTCAGATATGGGGAGATATGGGTCAGATATAGGGGACAGTGTGGGGAGATATGGGGTCAGATATGGGGTCAGGTATGGGGTCAGATATGGGGAGATACAGGGTCAGATGTGGGGTTGGATATGGGGAGATACAGGGTCGGATATGGGGTCAGATATGGGGAGATATGGGTCAGATATAGGGGACAGTGTGGGGAGATATGGGGTCAGATATGGGGTCAGGTATGGGGAGATAGGGAGTCAGATATGGGTCAGATTTGGGTCAGATGTGGGGTCAAATATGGGGAGATATGGGTCAGATGTGGGCTCAGTTATGGGGTCAGATGTGGGCTCAGTTATGGGGTCAGATCTGAGGTCAGTTATGGGGTCAGATATGGGGAGACTCAACCACGCCAGTGACCCATGGGGGTCTCAAACACTTGGGGGGGGGGTCCTCAGACCCCCAGCACTGCCCCCCCCCTACTTTGGGGTCCCCCCAAGCACCACCTACCCCACGGGCCCCCAATTCCCCTGTGCCCCCAATAAACCGTGTACCCCAATAAAACCACGTACCCCAACAAACCGTGTGCCCCCCAAGACCCCCCAAAGACCCCCGGGACTCCCCAAAACCCCCCAAAGACCCCCCGGGACCCCCCAAAATCCCCTCACAGTGAACAGGATGAGCCCCAGCCGTCCATAGGAGATGATCACGGTCAGGACCCTGCGCTCCCCTGATCCCCCAGGACCCCCGGGACCCCTCCAGGACCCCCGGGACCCCTCCAGGACCCCCCAAAATCCCCTCACCGCGCGCAGGGTGAGCAGCAGCCGCCCGTAGGAGAAGATGATGACGCTCAGGGGGAAGCCGAAGCAGAAGCAGAAGAGGAAAATCACGTAGGACTCGTTGTTCCATTTGTTGTCTGTCGTGTACCAGTCCGGGCCGCACGAGCACTGCAGCCCCTCGGGGATGTACCTGGCGAGGGGGGCACGGGGGGGGTCACACCTCAGGGGGACCCCCGGACCGAGCCCGGGACCCCCGAACCGACCCCGAGATCCCTGAACCGCCCCCGAGATTCTCGGTCCAACAAATCCCCGAAAATTCCCGGGAATTCCTGGGACCCCCGAGCTCTGGAGCTGCTCAGCCCCTCGGGGAGGGGGGCACGGGGGGGTCACACCTCAGGGGGACCCCCGGACTCAGCCCGAGACCCCCGAACCGACCCCGAGATTCCCGAATCTCCCCCGAGATCCCTGAGCCTCCCCCGAGATTCTCGGTCCAACAAATCCCCGAAAATTCCCGGGAATTCCCGGGACCCCCGAGCTCTGGAGCTGCTCAGCCCCCCGGGGATGGAACTGGGGAGGGGGCACGGCGGGTGGGCACTGCCCACAGGACCCCTGGACTCAGCCCGGGACCCCCGAACCGCCCCTGAGACCCCCGAACCGACCCCGAGATCCCTGAGCCGCCCCCGAGGTTCCCGGTCCAACAAATCCCCGAAAATTCCCGGGAATTCCCGGGACCCCCGAGCTCTGGAGCTGCTCAGCCCCCCGGGGATGGAGCTGGGGAGGGGGCAAGGGGGGGGTCACACCTCAGTGGGACCTCCGGACTCAGCCCGGGACCCCCGAACCGACCCCGAGATTCCCGAATCTCCCCCGAGATCCCTGAGCCGCCCCCGAGGTTCCCGGTCCAACAAATCCCCGAAAATTCCCGGGAATTCCCGGGACCCCCGAGCCCTGGAGCTGCTCAGCCCCTCGGGGATGGAGCTGGGGAGGGGGCACGGGGGGTGGGCACTGCCCACGGGACCCCCGAACTCAACCCGGGACCCCCGAACCGCCCCTGAGACCCCCGAACCGACCCCGAGATCCCTGAGCCGCCCCCGAGGTTCCCGGTCCAACAAATCCCCGGGAATTCCCGGGACCCCCGAGCCCTGGAGCTGCTCAGCCCCCCGGGGATGGAGCTGGGGAGGGGGGCACGGTGTGGGTCACACCTCAGTGGGACCCCCGGACTCAGCCCGGGACCCCCGAACCGCCCCCGAGGTTCCCGGTCCAACAAATCCCCGAAAATTCCCGGGAATTCCGGGGACCCCCGAGCCCTGGAGCTGCTCAGCCCCCGGGGATGGAGCTGGGGAGGGGGCACGGGGGGTGGGCACTGCCCACGGGACCCCCGGACTCAACCCGGGACCCCCGAACCGCCCCCGGGCTCAGCAAAGTCCCCGAGATCCCCCCAAAATCCCCAACAATTCCGGCCACTCCCAACCGCCGGGGATGGGTCTGGGGGCGCGGCTGAGCGGGGCTCGCACGGCTGAGGGACCCTCGGACCTGTCCCGGGACCCCCGGACCTCCCCCAGGACCCCCGATCTGCCCCCAGACCCTTTGGGACCCCCAAAACCCTCCAGGATCCTCAACCCCCCCAAAACCCCCGACCCCATCCAAGACCCCCCAACCTCCCTTGAAGACTCAACCCTGCCCCCACCCCGGGACCCCCCAACCCTCCTGCGACCCCAGGGACCCCCGAGACCCCCTGACCCCATCCAAGACCCCTGACCCTCCTGGGACCCCCCCCCAAATCCAGCTGGGACCCCCCCAACCTTCCCCAGATCCCCGATTCCAGGGACCCCCAGATCCCACTGGAACCCCCAAACCTTGGGGACCCCCAAACAACCCCAAGACCCCCGACTCCTCCAGGAACCCCCAAACAACCCCAAGACCCCCGACTCCTCCAGGGACCCCCAAACACACCCAGGACTCCTAGGACCCCCCCTAAATCCAACTGGGACCCCCAACCTTCCCCAGATCCCCGATTCCAGGGACCCCCAGATCCCCCAGAACCCCCAAACCTTGGGGACCCCCAAACAACCCCAAGACCCCCGACTCCTCAAGGGACCCCCAAACACCCCCGGGACCCCCGGATCTTCCAGGGACCCCCAAGACCCCCTGGATCCTCCAGGGACCCCCAAACACCCCCGGATCCTCCAGGGACCCTCAAACACCCCCAGGACTCCTAGGACCCCCCCTAAATCCAACTGGGACCCCCAACCTTCCCCAGATCCCCGACTCCCACTGGAACCCCAAACTTTGGGGACCCCCGACCCACCCTTCCCCGGGACCCCCGGACCCCCCAGACCTGCTCCAGCCGAAGAGGGGGGGCACGGAGGCGACGAGGCCGAAGATCCAGGTGATGGCGCAGCCCAGCACCGCGTGGCTGCCCCGGAAGGTGAAGTTGCCCAGGGGCTTGCAGATGACCAGGAACCGCTCGAAGGCCACCACGGCCAGTGACCACAGGGACACCATCCCTGGGGACAGGGGACACGGGTGACACCCCTGTCACCATGGCCACCATGGCCACCACGGCCAGTGACCACAGGGACACCATCCCTGGGGACAGGGGACACGGGTGACACCCCTGTCACCACCCCTGTGCCATCCCCATCATGGCCACCATGGCCACCATGGCCAGTGACCACAGGGACACCATCCCTAGGGTGACACCCCTGTCACCATGGCCACCATGGCCACCATGGCCAGTGACCACAGGGACACCATCCCTGGGGACAGGGGACACGGGTGACACCCCTGTCACCATGGCCACCATGGCCAGTGACCACAGGGACACCATCCCTAGGGTGACACCCCTGTCACCATGGCCACCATGGCCACCATGGCCACCATGGCCAGTGACCACAGGGACACCATCCCTAGGGTGACACCCCTGTCACCATGGCCACCATGGCCACCATGGTGAGTGACCACAGGGACACCGCTCTGTACCAATGCCATGGTGTCCCCATGTCCCCATTGTCCCCCATCCCTCCCATGGTGTCCCCGTGTCTCCATGTCCTTGTTGTCCCCCTGTCCCTCTGCCTGATGTCCCCACACCCGGTGCTCCTCAGCCAACTGTCCCCATGGCCAATGTCTTCAGTGACCCCAGTGACCTTCTGCCCCACATGTCCCACATGTCCAGTGTCCCCACGGCCAATGCCACCACAGCCAGTGTCCCCAGACCATGGTGACCTTCTGCCCCACATGTCCCACATGTCCAGTGTCCCCATGCCCATGTCACCAGGCCATGGTGACCTTCTATCTCTTGTCCCACATGTCCAACGTCCCCAGACCCAGCACCCCCAACCCTACCACCCCCAGACTCAACGTCACCAGGCCATGGTGACCTTCTACCCTCATGTCCAATGCCCCCAGACCCAAAACTCCCAGACCAATGGTGACCTTGTGCCCCATGTCCCACACCCCCAATGCCCCCAGACCCAAAACTCCCCGACCACGACGACCTCATAACCCACATCCCACAACCCCAAAGCCCCCAGACCCAAAACTCCCAGACCATGGTGACCTTGTGCCCCATGTCCCAGACCGCCAAAGCCCCCAGACCCAAAACCCCCAGACCATGGTGACCTTGTGCCTCATGTTCTACACACCCAGTGCCCCCAGACCCAACGCCCCCAAAGCCAACGTCACCAAACCAAACACCCCCAGACCACGGTGACCTTGTAGCCCATGTCTCACACCCCCAGCACCCCCAGACCCAAAACCCCCAGACCATGATGACCTCATAACCCACATCCCACACCCCCAAAGCCCCCAGACCCAAAACCCCCAGACCATGGTGACCTTGTGCCTCATGTTCTACACACCCAGTGCCCCCAGACCCAACACCCCCAGACCATGGTGACCTTGTAGCCCATGTCCCAGACCGCCAAAGCCCCCAGACCCAAAACCCCCAGACCACGGTGACCTTGTACCTCATGTTCTACACCCCCAGTGCCCCCAGACCCAACGTCCCCAAACCAAACACCCCCAGACCACGGTGACCTTGTTGCCCATGTCCCACACCCCCAGCACCCCCAGACCCGAAACCTCCAGACCATGATGACCTCATAACCCACATCCCACACCCCCAAAGCCCCCAGACCCAACACCTCCAGACCATGGTGACCTCGTGTCCCATGTCCCACACCCCCAACGCCCCCAGACCCAACACTCGCCGACCACGATGACGCCATAACCCACATCCCACACCCCCAAAGCCCCCAGACCCAAGACCCCCAGACCATGGTGGCCTTGTGCCTCATGTTCTACACCCCCAGTGCCCCCAGACCCAGCGCCCCGAAACCCAACATCCCCAAACCAAACACCCCCAGACCATGGTGACCTTGTGCCTCATATTCTACACACCCAACGCCCCCAGACCCAACACTCCCCGACCACGATGACCTCATAACCCACATCCCACACCCCCAAAGCCCCCAGACCCAATACCCCCAGACCACCATGACCTTGTAGCCCACGTCCCACACCCCCAAAGCCCCCAGCCCCACTCCCCCCATTCCCCACCGTCCCTCACCGCCCAGCGTGGCCGCGAACCCCTCGATCTTGCAGGCCAGCGGCCCCAGGGCGAAGTACATCTGGGAGAAGCTGTAGAAGGCCGTGGTGGAGCCCACGCACACCACCAGCAGGTTGGCCACCGCCAGGTTGACCAGGATGTAGTTGAGGTGCGACCTCAGCTTCTTGTACTTGGCCGTGCACACCACGGTCAGCGCGTTGATGGGGACGCCCAGCACCACCAGCAGGAACATGAAGGCCGCCATGGCCTTGAAGATGCCGGGGCTGCCCAGGTGGGTCTGGGGCACCAGGAAGGGGCTCAGCGCCGTCACGTTTGGGGTATCCAGGCTCATGGGGATGTAGAAATCCTCGGGGAGCTCGTCCCGCATCTCCCGCGACTTCTGCATGGCGACACCGCGGGCGGACGGACGGACGGACGGACGGGCGGACGGGCGGGTGGGGGGCGACGAGGAGGATCTTTTATAGGGCGGGGGGCGGATGGGACCCCCCCCCAATAATCGGGGCTCAGGAGGTAAAGCGCAGCTGAGCCCGGCTCATCCCGGAGCCGGCGCTGGCCAAGCCGGGCTTAGGCGCCGGGCAAGCAGCTTTGAGGGGGTCTTAATCGGCCCCGAGCCCTGATTAGCGGGGTTGGGGTGGGGGATCAGGGGGTATCAGAGCCCCCCCCCCATCCTAAAAGGGCTTAATTGGGTGCTGGTGTAATTGGGGGGGGTGGGTGGTCCTGAAATACCCCCGGCTGCTGCGGGGGGTTGGGGGTTTTGGGGGTGTTGAGGTGGGAAATTGAAGGCTGGGATCCCAAATTGGGCCCTGAAAGCTGTGTGAGACCCTAAATTGGACCCCAAAAGGTCCCTGGGATCCCAAACTGGACCCCGAAATCTCTTTGTGACCCCAAACTGGACCCCAAAATCTCTTTGTGACCCCAAATTGGACCCCAAAATCTCTTTGGGACACCAAATTGGACCCCAAAATCTCTTTGGGACACCAAATTGGACCCCAAAACCTCACTGGTTTGCCAAAATTTTATTGGCACCACCCCCTGCCCACAAATCAAACCGTGACATTTGGGGTGTCCTGGGTGACATTTGGGGTGTCCTGGGTGACATTTGCGGCTTCCTGGTGACATTTGGGAGGTCCTGGTGACATTTGGGGTGTCCTGGGTGACATTTGGGGTGTTCTGAGTGACATTTGGGAGGTCCTGGTGACATTTGGGGTGTCCTGGGTGACATTTGGGGTGTCCTGGGTGACATTTGGGACTTCCTGGTGACATGTGGGAGGTCCTGGTGACATTTGGGGTGTTCTGGGTGACATTTGGGACTTCCTGGTGACATTTGGGAGATCCTGGTGACATTTAGGGTGTCATGGGTGACATTTGGGGTGTCCTGGGTGACATTTAGGGTGTCCTGATGACATTTGGGGCTTCCTGGTGACATTTAGGGCGTCCTGGGTGACATTTGGGAGGTCCCGGGTGACATTTGGGGTGCCCTGATGACATTTGGGGGGTCCCTGCCCCCCCTCAGGGGGGACTACATGTCCCAGTGTCCCTCTGGGGACCCCCCCAGGTGTCCCCCTAATCCCGGGGGGGGTCACGGGTGCCCGGGATTAGGGACAATCCCGCCGGAGGTGGCCCCGATCCGGGGATGGGAGGGGGGGGCGAGGGGGGGCGGGGGGGTCGGACCCCCCGAAAAGGGGAGGGGGGTGTGGAAAAAAGGGGAGGAATGGAAAGAAACTCATAAAACAAGGGGGGATGGGGGGGTCCTGAGGGGTTTTGGGTGTGGGGGGGGGGGTCCCATATTGAGGAGGGGGTCAGGGGGAGTTTGGGGTTGTCCGGGGGGGGTCGGGAAGGGCCGAGGGTGGGGGTGGGGGAGGGGGGATTAACGCTCCATCCCCGCTCATCCCCCGGGGAGGGGGGAGTCCGGCCCCCGCCCCTCCCCCCCTCCGGACTGGGGGGCGCCCTGAGCAAACTGGTGGCCACAGTGGCCGTACTGGTGGCCATCATTGCCATACTGGTTCTTTACTGGTGGCCACAGTGGCCATACTGGTGGCCGTCATTGCCATACTGGTTCTTTACTGGTGGCCGTCATTGCCATACTGGTGGCCGTCATTGCCATACTGGTTCTTTACTGGTGGCCGTCATTGCCATACTGGTGGCCATCATTGCCATACTGGTTCTTTACTGGTGGCCGCAGTGGCCGTACTGGTCCCATATTGGTCCCAGCTGTCCCCGTACTGGTCCCAGTTCTCCCATACTGGTCCCTGTTGTCCCGGTACTGGTCCCAGTTGCCCCACACTGGTCCCACTTGTCCCTATACTGGTCCCACTTGTCCCTATACTGGTCCCAGTTGTCCCCGTACTGGTCCCAGTTCTCCCATACTACTCCCAGTTGTCTCTGTACTGGTTCCAGGTCTCTCACACTGGTCCCTGATGTCCCACACTGGTCCGCATAGTGGTCCCCACTGTCCCTGTACTGGTCCCAGTTCTCCTACACTGGTCCCAGTTATCCCGTACTGGTCCTCGCTGTCCCAATACTGGTCTCAGTTGTCCCCGTACCAGTCCAAGTTAGCCCTTACTGGTCCCCGCTGTCCCTGTACTGGTCCCAGTCATCCCGTACTGGTCCCAGTTGCCCCGCACTGGTCCCCGTTGTCTCCGTACTGGTCCCCGCTGTCCCCGCACTGCTCCCAGTTGTCCCGTACTGGTCCCAGTTGTCCCCGTACTGGGGCAGCGGGACCCGGGGCGGGCGGGGCGTGGCCAGGGCGTGGCCCGGAGGGGGCGTGGCCTCGCGGACCGTTACGGCCGTTGGATTTCAAACCCTTCGCAGCGCGGGGGGGCCCAGGCCACGCCTCCTTCGTCGTGTCCTGACCGACATCCCCTACAGCCAATCAGAGCACGGCGTCCCGGCGCGGGGCCCAATGAGCGCCCGCGCGCGCTCCGCCGGCCCCGCCCGCCGTAACTGACAGCGCTTCCCGCCAATTCCAACGGCCCGGCGCGAGCGCCCCGGCTCCGCCCCCGGAGGGCGGCCCCGCCGCCCAATCACCGCGCGCCGACGCCTTGACCGACGGGACGCTCGGCCAATCGGCGCCGGGCGGAGGGGCGGGGCCAGCTCCGCTCCGGGTTCCCGTCGCCGCTCGGTCCGGGCCGCCCCCCCCCCCCCTCCCGCCCCCCCCCCTCCCGGCCCCCCCCCCTCAGCTTCCCCCCCCCCCCCCCCGCGGGTTCTTCGCTGCGAAGAAAATGGCGGCGGCGGCGCCGAGCGGCGACGAGGGGCGGCTGTGAGTGAGGAGGGGGCGGCGGGGCCGGGGGGGGCCGCGGCGGGTGTTGGGGAAAGCTGTGAGGGAGCGGAGAGGCGGAGGGGGGGGGGGGGGTCTCGCGCGCGCGCGCGCGCGGGGCGACGCCCCCCCCCCCCTCCTCTCTCCCTCACGCCCCCCCCCCCCCCCCTTTCCTTCCCCTCACGGGCCGGGCGGGAACCGGGAATGGCGGGCGGGGGGGGGGTGTGTGTGTGTGTATGAGGGCTGGGGGGGGGGGGGGCTGCGAGCGCCGCGAGTGCGTCACGAGCGGCCGCGGCCCCCCCCGGGGGGCGGGAGGAGCCCCCCAGGTACGGGGAAGCCTCGGTGGGACCCCCCGAGCCTTCCGCGGGACCCCTCCGGAATGGGGGGACCTCCCGTCCTTTTCCTCCGTGAGCCCCCAAAGTGCCGGGCCCCCCCCCCCCGCTCCCAACAACCCCGCTACGAAATTTGGGGACCCCCCCCACCCCACTGCTTCCCCAAAATTCTGTCAGTGTCGCCGTGCCGGTGTTGTCCCCGTTAGGGTGGGAGATGGGACCCCCCCCCCCCCCAGCTCTTAGAGGGACCCCCGCCCCCCTCAAGGGGACACACCCCCCGGCCCGTCCCGCGCGCACCCGAAACCCCAAAAACCGCCCCAAAGCTCTCCCGAGTCACCCCAAAATCCACCCCGAGTCACCCCAAAATTGACCCCGAACCTCCCCCGAGTCGCCCCGAATTTCTAGCGTTACCCCAAACCCCCCATAATCACCCCATAACTCCTCGAGTTATCCCGACCCCCCCCCGAAGTCACCCCAAAACCCTCCCGAAGTCACCCCCAAAGCCACCCCGGAGTCACCCCAAAATCCCCAGAAGTCACCCCGAAACACCCCGAGTCACCCCAAAATGTTACGCTCACGCTGCGCCCCAAAATGCCCAAATTTGCCCTGAACTGTCGCGCTCACGTGGTGCCCCAAAATACCCCGGCTTACCCCAAAATACCCTGAATTTCCCCAAAATGCTGCACCCCGAAACTGCCCCAAATTTTTGCGTGCACGTGGCGCCCCAAAATATCCCGAGCTGCCCCAAAATGCTGCACCCCAAAATACTCAAAAATGCCCCGAACCGCTTCTCACGCTGCACCCCCAAGCCCCCCGAGTTATCCCAAAATGCTGCGCCCCAAAATCCCCAAAATTGCCCCAAACTGCTGTTCACGCCGCGTCCCAAATCTCCCCAATTTACCCTAAAATCCCCTGAATTGCCCCAAAATTTTCTGCTCGTGCGCCACCAAAAAATACCCAAAATTGCCCCAAAATGCTGCTCACGCTAAACGCCCCAAATGCTCGTTTCACCCTAAAATCCCCCAAATTTCCCCAAATTGCTGCACTCATGCAGCGCCCCGAAACTCCCCGAGTTACCCCGAAATATCCTGAATTCCCCGAAAATTCAGCAGCCCCAAAATATCCAGAATTGCCCCAAAGTTGCTCCAAATTTTCCCCTCACGCTGCTCCCAAAAACGCCTCAAATTCCCCCAAAACGGCCGCGCTCCCGCGACCCCCTCCGGATGCCCCCAAATCCCCCAAAATTCCCCAAATCCCACTTGGGATCGCCCTAGAACTCCCCTCATGCCCCAAAATCCTACAAATCACCCCGAAATTTCCCGAATTCTGCTGGGATCGCCCAAATTTCCTCGGAAAACCCAAAATTTGGCTTCTCACGCCCACTTTTGCTGTGCCCACCCCGAGACCCCCTGAGACCCCCGGGGCCACTTGGGATCCTCAACCCTGGGGCCACCCCAGACCCCCCCAGGACCCACCAAGAGACCCCCAGGACCCCCGTGGGACCCTCCCAGGGCCACCAGGAGACCCCCAGGGCCACCCCAAGGCCCCCCTGGGACCCCCCAGGGCCACCCCAGACCCAGGACCCCGAGACCCTCAGGGCCACCCCAGACCCCCCTAAGACCCCCAGGGCCACCAAGAGACCCCCAGGGCCACCTCAGACCCCCAACCCTGAGGCCACCCCAGCCCCCCCGAGACCCTGGGATATGTTGGGGGGTCCCCCCCTTGTCCCCAGTCCCCCTCATCCCGATGTTCCCGCGCCCCTTCCCAAATTTTTCGGTGCCGTTTTTGCGACTTTTAGCCCCAGAATGGGGCTGGGGGGTCCCGGCCGTGCTCCCCCATTGTTGTTGGGGAGGGGTCGGGGGGGGGGTTCCCCTGATGGCCACCAGGGTGGCACCATGGGGACCCCCAGCACTGGGGAGGGGGGGGTCCTGCATCCCCCTCCCCACCCCATAGTGGGGGTCCCGCCCCTCCCCCGGCCTCAGCTGCGTGTGTTTCCTCACCAGGACGGGACCCCCGCGCCGGTGACAGCGGTGACACCGAGGGGTCCCAGCCCTGCCCAAATCCCCCTCCCCGTGCCCCGAGGGTCCTGTCCCCGGTGACACCGACACGGGGTCTGGTGACAGCCCCGGTGTCACCGCGCCCTGACCACGACCCCTTGGTGACCCCCAGGGCTGGGTTTGGTGGACACGGGGCTGCCGGACACTCAGCCAGGACGGGGCTTTGGGGGTGGCTGGTGTCCCCTCGGTGTCCCCTCAGTGTCCCCTCGGTGTCCCCCGTCCCCAACGCCACGGACTGACGGACACTGGGATGTCGTTCCGGCCACGGCCGTAATTCCCGCCGGTCCGGGCTGCCCCTCCTTCCTCCTCCTCCTCCTCCTCCTCCTCCTGCTCCTTGTCCTGGCTCCGGCCAGGCCCATCCCGTGCTTTGCCCAATTCGCTGTCTGGGGCTGTGTCCGTGTGTCTGGTGCTGTTTGTCCATCTGCGTGTCCGGGACTGACCAGTGCTGTGTCCAGGGAGCCGCGGCGCTGAACCCGTGTGTCCAGTGGGGTCCGTGTGTCCAGAGAGACGCAGGGCCCTGTCCGTGTGTCCAGCACTGACCAATGCCGTGTCCAGAGAGACGCAGGGCCCTGTCCGTGTGTCCAGCACTGACCAATGCCGTGTCCAGAGAGTCGCAGGGCCCTGTCTGTGTGTCCAGCGGGGTCCGTGTGTCCAGCACTGACCAATGCCGTGTCCAGAGAGTCGCAGGGCCCTGTCCGTTGGTGTCCGTGTGTCCAGCACTGACCGGTCCTGTGTCCAAGGAGCCACGGGGCAGTGTCCGTGTGTCCGTGTGTCCTTGGTGTCCATGTGTCCAGAGCTCCCCAGGGCTGTGTCCGTGTGTCCATCGGGTCCGTGCAGCCGGCGCTGACCAGTGCTGTGTCCGGCAAGCCGCAGGGCCTGGTCCGTGTGTCCAGCGAGTTTGTGTCCGTGTGTCCATT
>NW_027269399.1:0-43675 GCF_023055355.1 Agelaius tricolor | reverse complement strand
CGCTGTGTCCAGGCCCTATCCGTGTGTCCAGCGCTGTGTCCAGGGCCCTGTCCGTGTGTCCAGCACTGACCAGTACTGTGTCCAGGGCCTATCCGTGTGTCCAGCGCTGTGTCCAGGGCTCTGTCCGTGTGTCCAGTGCTGTGTCCAGGGCCCTGTCCGTGTGTCCAGCACTGACCAGCGCCGTGTCCAGGCCCTGTCCGCGCATCCATCCACCCACCACTCACCCCTTCCGCACCCAGCAGCCCTCGTGCCCGCACCCCTCACGCGTCCGTGTGTCCATCCCTGACCCCGTCCCCTCCCTCCGCTGACCGCCGCGTGTCCCCGCAGGGAGGAGAAGTCCGAGGAGAACCTGCAGCGGCCGCCCAGGCCAAGAAGCCCAAGAAGGAGCGCAAGGAGCCGGAGCAGCCCGCGGCCGAGCCCGCCGAGGGCCGGCAAGGCCGAGAGCTCGGAGGGGGCCGGGGCGGCGCCGGCGGCCCCGGAGGCGTCGGCGTCGCCGAAGCAGCGGCGCTCATCATCCGCGACCGCGGGCCCATGTACGACGACCCCACGCTGCCCGAGGGCTGGACACGCAAACTCAAACAGCGCAAATCCGGCCGCTCGGCCGGCAAGTACGACGTCTACCTGATCAAGTGAGCCCAGAACGGGGTCTGTGTGTGTCTGTGTGTGTGTGGGGTGGCCGGAGAGGGGAGAGGGGGCTGTGGTCATCACTGCTGACCGCTCTGGTTGTGTGTGTGGGGTGGGCCGGAGAGGGGGCTGTGGTCATCACTGCTGACCGCTCTGGTTGTGTGTGTGTGTGTGGGGTGGCCGGAGAGGTGTGGTCATCACTGCTGACCGCTCTGGTTGTGTGTGTGGGGTGGCCAGAGAGGGGGCTGTGGTCATCGCCGCTGACCACTCTGGTTGTGTGTGTGTGTGTGTGGGGGGGGGGTGGCCGGAGAGGGAGCTGTGGTCATCGCTGCTGACCGCTCTGGTTGTGTGTGTGTGTGTGGGGTGGCCGGAGAGGGGGCTGTGGTGGTCATCACCGCTGACCATTCCCTCTCCCATCTGCAGCCCGCAGGGAAAAGCCTTCCGCTCCAAGGTGGAGCTGATCGCCTACTTCGAGAGGTGGGGGGACACCTCGCTGGACCCCAACGACTTCGACTTCACCGTCACGGGCCGGGGCAGCCCCTCGCGCCGCGAGCAGCGCCCGCCCAAGAAGCCAAATCGCCCAAAGGCCCCGGCACCGGCCGCGGCCGGGGCGGCCCAAGGGCAGCGGCGGCGGAGGCGGCAGCGCCCGGCCCAAGGCGGCCTCGGCCGTGTCCGAGGGGGGGCTCAGCGGCCAAACGGGCTCTGGAGAAGCCCCCCGGCAAGCTGCTGGTCAAGATGCCGTTCTCCCCGGGCCAGCCGGGCCCCGCGGCCCCGCCGGCCCCCGCGGCGGCCGGGCCGTAAGCGCCGGGCCGAGCCGGACAGTCCGGCCGTGCCCAAGAAACGCGGGCGCAAACCGGCGGGGGCGGCGGGGCCGGGGGGGGCCGGGCGGCCCCGACAAGAAGGCGGCGACTCCCCCGGCCGTGCAGGAGACCGTGCTGCCCATCAAGAAGAGGAAGACGAGGGAGACGGTGGTGGTGGAACCGGTGACGATGGCGGCCACCGCGACCGCCACAAACGACGACGACGACGCCGCGGCCGCCGCCCACCCCGCCGGGTTCCCGCGGCCCCCGCAGCGCCCGCAGCCCCGGCCGGCGCAGCAAGGAGGGCAGCCCCAAGGGCCCGGGGGGCTCCTCCCGCGCCCCCCCCCGCCGCCGCCGCCGCCGCCGCCGGAGCCCCCCCAGAGCGACCCCAAGGACAGCGCCAGCCCCCCCCCCCCCGCCGCCCCCGCCGCCGCCGCCGCCGCCGCCCCCCCCAGGACTTGAGCGGGTGCTCGGAGCAGAGGGGGGGTCCCGCGGCCCCCGACGGCTGCGCCAAGGAGCCCCCTAAGACTCAGCAGCCCCCGCCGCCGCCGCCGCTGCCGCCGTCGCCGCCCTACAAACACCGAGGGGAGCCCGAGCACAAAGACTCTGCCTCCTCTTCCTCCACCTCCTCCTCCTCCTCCTCCTCCTCCTCTTCATCCTCCTCCTCCTCCTCCTCGTCGTCCTCGTCGGCGCCGCCGCCGCCCCCGCCCCCCCCCAGCGTGGCCGTGCCGCGGCCCCCGGCCCGCGAGGAGCCGGTGGACACGCGGACGCCTGTGCCCGAGCGGGTCAGCTGACTGTGAGCCGCCTGCGGCGGGGGAACGCACGGACGGACCGACGGACGGACGGACGGACGGACGGACGGACACGGGACGGACGGGACGGACGGACGGACACACGGACGGGCCCCCCCTCCCCGCCCTACACCCCCCCCCTCCTCCCCCCTTCACGAGGCGGTGGGGACCCCCCCCCCACCTCCGCCAACAACAGAAATTCCCCCCCCCCCGTCCCCTCCCACCGTGGGTTGGGTTCTCTGCCCCTCCTCTGTCCCCCCCCCGCTCCGTGTCCCCCCCAATCTCCCCCCGAGTTTTTATTACCGACAAGCACAGCGAGGGACCCCCCCCCCCCGGACCCCCCCACTTTGCACTTTTTGAGGAGGGGGGGGTCTCCAGGGCCGCCCCCCCCCCCCCACCCTGAGGTTGGGCGGGGTTGGGGGGGGAGGGGGTTGTTTTGGGGGGAGGGGCGGGGCCACGTCTTCCCCCCTCCCCCGGCGCCGCTTTTCTCATTCTTCCAGTTCCGTTTTCCGCCCGTGGGAACCATTTGCACTATGGGGGAGGGGAGGGGGCGGGGCCGGGATCCGGCCAGCGGCCAATGGGGAGCGGCGCTGCTGAAGGGGGGGGCGGGGCCAAGGCTATGGCCAATCACGGGCAGGGATCCAGCGTGGAGCCAATCAGGAGAAGGGGGTTTTCGGTGTCAGGGGGCGGGGTCTGGTGTGGAGCCAATCAAGAGGAGCGGTGGGTTCAGCCGGGATCTGGGGCTGAGCCAATCAGGAGCTGAGCTGGGCAGGGGTGGGATCAAGTGTGGAGCCAATCAGGAGCGACTGAGGAGGAGGGGTCTGGTGTTGAGCCAATCAGGTGTGACTTTATTGGGGGTCGGATTTAGAGCCAATCAGCAGCTACCGGTCTGTGTGGGATCCGGTGTGTGGAGCCAATCAGGAGAGGCGGGATCAGGAGGGGGGCGGGGCCTGGCCTTCGGCCAATGGGGGCAGCTCTGTGGGAGCAGGATCTGGTGTGGAGCCAATCAGGAGGGGCGGGATCAGCCCTGGAGCCAATCAGAAGCAGCCTTGGGTTCAGCTGGGATCCAGTGTTTGGCCAATCAGGAGCCGCGATGCAGACGGGGGTGGAGAGGATTCCAGATCCCCCCAAACAGGGGTGTGGTCAAGTCAGGAGCCAATCAGGGACCGGGCAGAGTCGGCGCCGTCCAATCAGGGCTGAGATCCTGCGGGGGCGGGGCCGGATCCGGCCCTGGGAGTGACTCTGGGCAGGGGCGGGGCCCGGCCAGGATCCAATCAGGAGTGGTTTGGATTGGAGGGGCGGGTCCGGCCCCCGCCCAATGGGGTTGCTCTGCTCTGGAGGGGAGGATCCAATCACGGCCAATCAAGGAAGGCCGTGGGCATGGTGGGAGCCAATCAGGAGCAAGGGTGTGATCTGGTCCAGAGCCAATCAGGAGTCAGCATGGGCGGAGCTGGGATCCACCCTGGAGCAAATCAGAATTGAGGGTGTGATCTGGTCTGGAGCCAATCGGGGGCAAGTGTGAGATCTGGTACGCAGCCAATCGTGATCGAGCTGGGCGGGGCTGGGATCTGGTCCCGAGCCAATCAGAATTGAGCATGGGTGGACCTGGGGGGGGGGTCCGGTCTCGAGCCAATCAGAAACGAGGGCTGGGATCTGATCGGGAGCCAATCAGGAGTGAGCTGGGCAGGGCCGGGATCTGGTCCCGAGCCAATCAGGAGCGAGCACGGGGCGATCCATTTCACATTGCGGGGGGGGAGGGGTGGCGTCCTGCCCCTCCCCCACCCACCCCCTCCCCCCAGCCCTATTTCGGGGTGGGGGAGGGGTCCCCATCCTGCACTTTACCCACTCTGGGGGCGGGGGGAGGGGTTGAGGCCACGCCTCCTTTGTGCCCCCCCCCCCATTCTTCCATCGCCCCCCCCCCCCCGGGGGTCCCCACCCCCCCCCCCCTCACGGCAATAACGGGGGGGGGGGAGGGGCGGCCAGAGAGAGCAAACAAACCCCAAAAAAGGGGGAGGGGCCCATGTGGGGGAGGGGTCCCGGGGAAGGGGGGGAGGGGCACAGCCACCACCGTTAAGGGGGGGGGGGGGAAATTTTGGGGGGGCCCCCCCTCCCCCCACCTATTTATTCTCTCGAGACGTTTTTGCCTTATAAAGTTCCGGAAAAGCCCCTCGGTGTCGGTTGTTTTTGGGGACCGGGGGGGGGTCCCCACGGCGCCGCCCTCCCCCCCTCTACTCTAGACCCCCCCCCCCCATTGAAAGCCCCCCCAAATTCCCCCCCCCCCCCCAATCCCCCCCCGGGTCTGTGTCTGTGCTGCTGCTGCTGCTGCTGCGCGTGATCCAGCGATTATAAATCTGTGTAACCCTCAGCCGCCTCCGCCGCTTCTTTGGCTCCGCGCACGGATATCCCCCCAAAAAAAATCACCCCCAGAATTCCCACAAAATACCCCCCAAAAAATCCCCCTCAAAATACTCCCAAAAAATCCCCCTCATCCCCCTCAAAATACCCCCAAAAAATCCCCCTCAAAATCTCCCCCAAAAATCCCCCTCAAAATCTCCCCAAAAATCCCCCTCAGATCTCCCCAAAAAATCCTCCTAAAAATTCCCCCCCAGATCCCCTCAAAAAATCTCCCCCCAAATCCTTCTAAAATCCCCCTCAAAATCTCCCCAAAAATCCCCCTCATCCCCCTCAAAATACCCCCAAAAAGTCCCCCTCAAAATCTCCCCAAAAATCCCCCTCATCCCCCTCAAAATACCCCCAAAAAAATCCCCCTCAAAATCTCCCCAAAAATCCCCCTCAGATCTCCCCAAAAAATCCTTCTAAAAATTCCCCCCAGATCCCCTCAAAAATCCTCCTCAAAAATCTCCCCCAAAAATCCCCCTCAAAATCTCCCCAAAAATCCCCCTCATCCCCCTCAAAATACCCCCAAAAAGTCCCCCTCAAAATCTCCCCAAAAATCCCCCTCAAAATCTCCCCAAAAATCCCCCTCAGATATCCCCAAAAATCCTCCTCAAATTCCCCCCCAGATCCCCTCAAAAATCCTCCTCAAAAATCTCCCCGAAAAATCCCCCTCAAAATCTTCCCAAAAATCCCCCTCAGATATCCCCAAAAAATCCTCCTAAAAATTCCCCCCCAGATCCCCCCAAAATCCTCCTAAAATCTTCACCAGATCCCCCCCCCAAAATCCTCCTAAAATCCCCCACAGATCCCGTTGGATCTGCCCTGGATCACCCTCAAAATTCCGCCCTGATTCCCCAAAATCCACCCCAAAATCCCCCCCAGATCCCCCCTAAATATCCTCCCCCACAGATACCCCCAAAATCCACCCCAAATACCCCCCAAATCCCCCAAAAATCCCCCCAAATTCCCCCCCAAATTCCCCCAAAAATCCCCCACCCCACAGAGGGGGATGGGGCTGGGTCACTCTTAGGGGGTCCCACATCCCTCAGTGAGTTTGGGGTCCCCAGGTTGTTTTTGGATCACCCCAAGTGGGTTTTGGATCCAGCCCAGTGGATTTAGGGTCCCCAGGTGCTGATTTTAGGGTCCTCATGTGGATTTTGGGCTTCCCAGGTGCTGATTTTAGGGTCTCCAGGTGGATTTTGGGGTCCCCAAGTGCTTTTTGGCCTTGCAGGTGTTGATTTTGGGCTCTCCCCCGGTAGCTTTGTGTCCACCCAGGTGTATCTGAAACCCGCCAGGTGAGCTTTAGGATTCCTGGGTGCTGATTTTGGGTTCCTACAGGTGGATTTTGGGGTCCTGGGTGGATTTTGACTCCTATATGTGCTGATTTTGGGACCCCCAAGGTGAATTTGGTACCCCCAGGTGGGTTTGGGTCAGCCCAGGTGAGTTTGGATCCATCCAGGTGGATTTGGGACCCCCCCCGATTACTTTTGTTGCTGATTTTGGGGTCCCTGGAGGGCGTTTGTGGGGTCAGGAGGGTGACCCGGGATCTCCCCATAGATCACCTGGATGATGTCACTGGATTCCCTCCGATGACGTCACTGACCCCCCCCATGAGACCTCACCTGCTCCCAGGTGTCCCCCCTGCCCTTTCCCCCCTCCCCCAGCCCTCAGGACTGTCCTGGACGCTGTGACGTCACACCAATATAAAATTCGCGCTTACGACGTCATCACCTCGATGACGTCATCGCGGGCTGAGGGCGGGAAGATCGCTCAGGCCCCGCCCCTTTTCCCGCCTTTGCGCCCGGTTCCGCCACACTCAAAATGGCGCCGTTGCCGCGGTAACCGCGGGGGGCGGAGCTTCTGCCACACAAAAAATGGCGGCGCCCGCCGGGGGCGGGGCCTGTCCGATGGAGGAGGCGGGACTGGGACGGACTGGGAGCTTCAACATTCCCCCCCAAAACGCCCTGGGTCCCCCGAGGTGGCCGGGAGCACCCCCAGACTCATTTCTGGCTAGGGGGGTTCAAGCAAACTCCCCCCAAAAAACCCCAGAATGCCGAATCCTCTGCCCGGACCCTCGTGGGGGGGGAATCCATGTTACACCTGGGCGTTTATTGTCACATCTGGGGGTTTATTGCCACACCTGGGGCTGTTTCACACATGACCCTGAGGGGGGACACCCCAAAACTGGCGAAATCTTCCCCAAAACCTCCCCAAACCCTGAGACTGTCATCCCGAGCCCCCTGCTGAAGAACCTCCACCCTCTTCCTTTCCTCCACGCCTCCTGGAGCATTTTGGGATCCCGAAGGGCAAAATTGGAGCAAAAAGCGCCAAATTCGGGTGTTTGAACAAAAATCCGTTACGGGAGAAGCGGGAAAAGCGCCTGCGCAAGAACGAGGTGGAGCCACGCATGCGCCATTACGACCCGTGCAGTCACGCATGCGCAGTGAGCGCCGCAGCCGTTAAGCGCCACCATCCGGGGACTGGCGGGCGCCATCTTTGTGGCGGGTGGAGGAGACGCGTCCAAAATGGCGGCTCCCAAGCGCCAGTAGCCGGCGCGGCGAGCGGGCCTTTCTCGGCGTTCAGCGCGGCGGCGGCGGCCCGGAGCGAGCGGCGGCGGCAGCGGAAAGCGGCGCCCGGGGTCAGCGGGCGGCGGGTGGCTGCAGGTGCGGAGTGGCGGCGGAGCGGCGCAGAGAGCGGCGCATCCGGGTCCCGCGGCCGCCGCCATCTTGGGCCGCCGCGGAGCTGCAAGCTCCCACCTGCGCCATCTTGGGGCGCCGCATTGGGGCTGTTCCGGAGGGGGGACGAGAGGAGAGGGTGGCGGGGCTTGAGCAAAGAGCGTGAAGAGCGCTCAAAGCTCCGCTCCCGTCCCGGTCAGGCGCCGCCATCTTGTGCGCGCGGCGAGGAGGAGGAAGAGGAGGAGGACGAGGAGGAAGATCCGGGCACCGGGCGGCGCCATCTTGGACCCCCCATCTTCCCACAGCAGCGCGCCGCCATCTTGTGACCCCTCCCCCGCGCACCCGGGCACCGGCCGCTCCGCCGCCTTGGAGCCGCTGCGGTAGCGGAGCCGCACCCGGTAAGGGCGGAAAGAACCGAGAAGCGCCGGGAGGGAGGGTAGGGACCGCGGGGTCCCCGTGGGGGCCGACAGCAGGCTTTGGTTCCGCCGGATGGGCGGCGCCATATTGGGAGGGGACGTGCGGGGTGTCATGGCGGCGCCGTGCGCTGACATCCGGGTCCTTCTCCCCCACCGCCCCCGGGGCGCCATCCTGGGAGGGGCCGCCGCATCCGGGTCCCGCGCGCCGCCATCTTGAGAGTCCGGGGGGGTGTGGGGGGCGATGGCAGCGCCGGGGATCCCCGGCCCGTTTGCGTCGCTCGGAGCATCGGGGCCGTGAAGCCTCAGAGCGGCTCCGGCGTCCCGTTAACCCCGGGGGGCGGTGGGGAGACCGGGGGTGCCCCAGGACAGAGGAGGAGGAGGGGGCGCGGTTTGCGGAGGGGGCGGTACACAAGGAGAGGAGGGGCGCCCAAGATGGCGGCGCCCATGGCGGGCTGAGCGCTCCGTACAGCGCTGCGCCGCCGGGAAACGGGCCGCGCCGCCGGCAACCAGACCGCGGGGCATTCGGTGTGTGTGAGGGGACGAGGCCGGGAATGCCAGGGAGCGATTACGGGGTGGTGGGAAGGCCGGGAGGGGGCGGCACCGGGAGATGGCGGGGCTCGGGGAGAGAAAAGGAGGGAAAACCGCGTAAAAGGCGGGCTGGGGGGGCGGCTCCTTTAAGAGGCGGTTGGAGTGGGCGTGGCCACGCCCTTCCGTAACCACACCCCCTCCGTTGGCGCCATGGCCGCGCCCCTTCAGGCAGCTCCGTACAGTCCCCCCCGCGCCCCTCCACCGCTCGCCCCAGCCTCGCCGTTACCGGGCCCGGCCCGGAGGCCACCGAGATGGCGGTGAACCTCCTCCCGGTCCCCTTCCCAAAATGCCGCCGCCTTTTCCCGTCCCGCCTTCCCCACAATGTCGCCCCCCGTCCCCGGCCAAGATGGCGCCGCCCGGGTCCGGAGGGGGCGTGTCCGCGCTGCCCCCGCCCACTCCCGTCGCTTCCCGCCCACCCTCGGCGGCCGCCGGACACAGGCGCAAGATGGCGGCTCCCAGGGCGGCGTGAGGGGCCGCCGCCGCCGCGCTCCGCCTGCAGCCGCAGCCCCGCGCCGGGAGCCGCTGCAGCTGCGTGACCCCCGGAGCCGCCACCGGGAATCGGGGAGCGGCCGCGGGCCGGGAGAGGGAGGCGGCCGCGGGGCCGCGGTGAGCGGGGGGGGCGGCGGTGGGGGGGAGGAGGCGGCCGCCATTTTCCGCCCGGGCAGAGACAAGATGGCGGCGCGCAGGGGCCTGAGGGGGGGGGAGGGGGCGTGAGGGGAGGGGCAGGGCTGAGGGGGGGGTTGGGCATTTTGGGGGGGGGGGCACGGCCTGAGGGGGAATTTCGGGGGCGGGGGAATTGAACTTGACGGGGGGGGGTCACAGCCTGAGGGGGGATTTGAGGAGGGGGGAGTTGAACATGAGAGGGGAATTTGGGGAGGGGGGGGTTGCGCACAGTCTGAGGGGATAATTTGGGAGGGCGTTGACACTGGGCAGGGGGGCACGGCCTGAGGGGGAATTTGAGGGTGGGGGGAGATAAAACTTAAGGGAGATAAATTTTTTGGGGGGGGGGGGGAAAGGGGAAATTGGGTGTGGGGGGTGTTTGTGTTGTTAAGAAGGGTAATTAAGAAAAGATATAATGAAGAAAGTAATTAACGGGGAGAAATAAATGCTCCCCTCCCCCTCAAATGGACTCCTCCCCCATTGTCACACCCCCTGCCGTGGGGGGGGGGTAATTAACTCTTTCGTGGTAATTGCGGTGGGGGGGGGCAATTAAAGATTCTATGCGGGATTTGGGGGAGGGGGGACGTGTCAAGCCCCTGGGGTATTTTGGGGATGGGGTCAGAGTTTGGGGGGGGGGGCAGAAGGGGATTGATCCCCAGATTTGGGGACACCCCCCCAAGAGATCTAATGGGGGGGGGTGGTCCCTATGCCCAAGTGTTAATGGGGGGGTTTTGGGGGTGTCCCCCACATCCAGACCCCCCGATCCTCGCGGAAGGGTCAATAGGGTGGGGATGCGGGGGGGTCTCAGGTGATTGGTTTGGTTTTTGGGGTGTCCCCCATATCCAATTTCCCCCTCCATGAAAGGTCAGGTCCTTGTAGGGGGGGTTTTGGGGTGTCCCCCACACCTGACCCCCCCTAGAATTGGCAGTGGCAGGGGGGGTTTCAGGTCATTTCGGTGATTTTTGGAGTATCCCCCATATCTGACCCCCCCATATCCCCCCAGGACAGGCAGTCGGGGTTCAGTTCATTTTAGCAATTTTTGGAGTACCAGTTAATTTTGATGATTTTTAGGGTATCCCCCATGTCTGACCACCACCATGTCCCCCCAGGACAGGCAGCGGGGGGGGGGGGTCAGTTCATTTTAGGGATTTTCGGGTTGCCAGTTAATTTTGATGATTTTTGGGGTATCCCCCATACCTGACCCCCCCGTGTCCCCCCAGGACAGGCAGTGGGGGGGGGGGGTCAGTTCATTTTAGGGATTTTTGGAGTACCAGTTCATTTTGATGATTTTTGGGGTATCCCCCATACCTGACCCCTCCGTGTCCCCCCAGCACAAGCAGCAGGGGGGGGTTCAGTGTCAATGGGATGGGGGGGAGTAATTTCATTCTAGTGATTTTTGGAGTACCAGTTAATTTTGATGATTTTTGGGGTATCCCCCATGTCTCACCCCCCCATGTCCCTCCACCACAGGCAGTCGGGGTTCAGTTCATTTTAGGGATTTTTGGAGTACCAGTTAATTTTGATGATTTTTGGGGTATCCCCTATACCTGACCCCCCCGTGTCCCCCCAGGACAGGCAGTGGGGGGGGGGTCAGTTCATTTTAGGGATTTTTGGACTACCAGTTCATTTTGATGATTTTTGGGGTATCCCCCATACCTGACCCCCCCCGTGTCCCCCCAGGACAGGCAGCGGGGGACGCATGGCAGGCCTGGGCGGGGGGGGGTCCCCGCCGCGGGCCCCCCCGGGTCCCCCCGCGCTGCAGCCGCGCTGGAAGCGGGTGGTGGGATGGGCTGGGCCCGTGCCCCGGCCCCGGCACGGCCACCGAGCCGTGGCCATCAAGGAGCTCATCGTGGTCTTCGGGGGGGGCAACGAGGGCATCGTGGACGAGCTGCACGTCTACAACACAGGTGGGCACCTGGGGGGGCACCTGAGGGGATAGGAGGGTCCCTACAGGGGTGGGATTGGGGAGGAGCTGCAGGTGTACAGCACAGGTGGGCACCTGGGGGGGTGGGAGGGTCCCTACAGGGGTGGGATTGGGGAGGAGCTGCAGGTGTACAGCACAGGTGGGCACCTGGGGACATGGGAGGGTCCCTACAGGGATGGGATTGGGGAGGAGCTGCAGGTGCACAGCACAGGTGGGGCTGGGGGACCACAGGGATGGGATTTGGGATCGTTCCTGGTGTTCTCCCTGTGTTGCTGTCCCCATTTTGTCCCCAACGGCCACCCAACAGTGGTTCATTTTGGGTGGGGGGTCATTTTTAGTGTGTCACTGTCCCCTCTGTGTCCCCACAGCCAACCAGTGGCTCATCCTGAGAGTTCAGGGGACTGTTCTCACTGTCCCTCTGTGTCCCTGTCCTCATTTTGTCCCTGTTTTGTCCCCACAGCCACCAACCAGTGGCTCATCCCAGTGGTTCAGGGGATCGTTCTCACTGTCCCCCTCATGTCCCTGTCCCCGTTTTGTCCCTGTTTTGTCCCCACAGCCACCAACCAGTGGCTCATCCTGGCGGTTTAGGGGATCATTCTCACTGTCCCTCTGTGTCCCTGTCCCCGTTTTGTCCCCGTTTTGTCCCCACAGCCACCAACCAGTGGTTCATCCTGAGGGTTCAGGGGATTGTTCTCACCTCTGTGTCCCTGTGTCCTTGTCCCCTCCGTGTCCCCACAGCCACCAACCAGTGGCTCATCCTGTGGGTTCAGGGGACTGTTCTTACTGTCCCCCTCATGTCCTTGTCCCCGTTTTGTCCCTGTTTTGTCCCCACAGCCACCATCCAGTGGTTCATCCTGTGGGTTCAGGGGACTGTTCTCACTGTCCCCCCCATATCCCTGTCCCCGTTTTGTCCCCTCTGTGTCCCCACAGCCACCAACCAGTGGTTCATCCCGGCCGTGCGGGGGGACATCCCCCCGGGCTGTGCCGCCTACGGCTTCGTGTGTGACGGCACGCGGCTGCTGGTGTTCGGGGGCATGGTGGAGTACGGCAAGTACAGCAACGACCTCTACGAGCTGCAGGTACCCTGCACCTGGGGAACCCCCTGTGTACCTCGGGAACACTTGGGGAACCCCCTGAGCACCTGGGGAACTCCTGGGGAACCCCCTGAGTACCTGGGGAGCACTTGGGGAACCCCCTGAGCACCTGGGGAACCTCCTGAGTACCTGGGGAACCCCCCTGAGCATGTGGGGGACACCTGGGGAACCCCCCTGAGCACCTGGGGGACACCTGGGGAACCCCCATAGCACCTGGGGAACCCCCATAGCACCGGGGGAGCACCTGGGGAACCCACCCTGAGCACCTGGGGAACTTCTGAGCATGTGGGGAGAACCTGGGGACTCCCCCTGAGCACCTGGGGAACTCCTGGGGAACCCCCTGAGCATGTGGGGGACACCTGGGGAACCTCCCTGAGCCACTTGGGAGCCCCCCCTGAGTACCTGGGGAACCCCCCTGAGCATGTGGGGGACACCTGGGGAACCTCCTGAGCACCTGGGGAACCCCCCCTGAGTACCTGTGAACCCCCCTGAGCATGTGGGGGACACCTGGGGACCCCCCTCTGACAACCTGGGGAACCCCCTGAGCACTTGGGGAACCCCCTGAGCATGTGGGGATCACCTGGGAACCCCCAAGTACCTGGGGACCCCTTGGGAACCCCCCCAAACACCTGGGGACCCCTTGGGAACCCCCCGGAACCATGGGGCACCCCCTGGGAACCCCCCCAAACCATGGGTGACCCCTCAGAACCCCCCCCCCCCCAAACACCTTGGACCCTCCCCAGAACCCCTGAACCCCCCCCCATTTTTGGGGTCCCCCATCCCCCTGGGTGCCCCCCAATTGCAGACCCCTCCCCAAATCCCACATCTCCCCCTGCCCTTCTCCCATTCCAGGCCTCCAGGTGGGAGTGGAAGAGGCTGAAGGCGAAGACCCCCAAAAATGGGCCCCCCCCTTGCCCCCGGCTGGGCCACAGCTTCTCCCTGGTGGGCAACAAGTGTTACCTGTTTGGGGGGCTGGCCAACGACAGCGAGGACCCCAAAAACAACATCCCACGGTACGGGGCACCCCAAAACCCCGGGGGCACCCCAAAATCCTGGGGGCACCCCAAAACCCCGGTGGCACCCCAAAATCCTGGGGGCACCCCAAAAAATCCCAAAGGGAATCTGTAGAGGGAGGGGGCACTTTGGGGGGAGGGGGTGTGGGGGTGAGGCTCAAATATTTGGGGTCATTTTTAGGGGGCACCCCAAAATCTCGGGGTAACCCAAAATCTCGGGGGAACCCCAAAAACTCTGGGGATAATTGGAGGGGAGGGGGGCTTGGGCTGGGTTTGGGGGCACACAGGGATTTTTGGGGGATGTGGGGGTGAGTTTGGAGCATTGGGATCAGTTTTAGGGGGGCACAGGTGATCCCAAAACCCTGGGAGTTACAGGGGGACACCCCAAAACCCCGAAAATTGGGTTGGGATGGGAGGGGATTGGGGACATTCCCCGTCTTTGGGGGACACAGGAGCGACCCCAAAACTTTGGGGTCATCTTTGGGGTGGGGGACTCAGGGATCCTGGCTTGAATTTTAGGGGATTTTAGGACTCTTTTAGGGGCATCATGAATTCCTAAAAACACTTTTAGGGTTTTTTTTGGGGTCTCCTGATTTTCAGAACCACCTGCACATGTGGGCACATGGGATCACCTTGGCTGCATTTTATGGGATTTAAGGAACCTTTTAGGGCAATCCCATATCCCTGACCCCCTTTTTTAGGCCAGTCCCCCATATCCAAACACCCTTTTAGGATTTTTTTGGGCTGTCCAGACCTTCTTAATCCCTTTTCCAGATATCTGAACACCTGCACAGGTGGGCACAGGTGTCTTTGGGGCCATCCTGGCTGCATTTTATGGGATTTAAGGGCCCTTTTAGGGGTGTCCCATATCCCCAGCTTCCCTTTTAGGACAATCCCACATATCCAAACAGCCTTTTAGGATTTTTTTTGGGATCTCCTGACCTCAAAATCCTCTCTCTCCATATCTGAACACCTGCACAGGTGGGCACAGGTGTCTTTGGGGCCATCCTGGGCACATTTTATGGGATTTAAGGGACTTTATGGTGCAATCCCATATCCCAAACACTCTTTTAGGATAGTCCCACATATCCAAACACCCTTTTAGGATTTTTTTGGGGTCTCCTGATCTTCTCAATCCTCTCTCTCCATACCTGAACCACCTGCACAGGTGGGCACAGGTGTCTTTGGGACCACCCTGGCTGCATTTTATGGGATTTAAGGGCCCTTTTAGGGGTGTCCCATATCCCCAGCTTCCCTTTTAGGACAATCCCACATATCCAAACAGCCTTTTAGGATTTTTTTTGGGATCTCCTGACCTTCTCAATCCTCTCTCTACATACCTGCACAGGTGACATTGGGACCACCCTGGGCACATTTTATGGGATTTAAGGGACCTTATGGTGCAATCCCATATCCCAAACACTCTTTTAGGATAGTCCCACATATCCAAACACCCTTATAGGATTTTTTTGGGGTCTCCTGACCTTCTCAATCCTCTCTCTCCATACCTGAACCACCTGCACAGGTGGGCACAGGTGTCTTTGGGACCACCCTGGCTGCATTTTATGGTATTTAAGGGACCTTTTAGGGGTGTCCCATATCCCCAGCTTCCCTTTTAGGACAATCCCACATATCCAACCACCCTTTTAGGATTTTTTGGGGGTCTCCTGACCTTCTCAATCCTCTCTCTACATACCTGCACAGGTGACATTGGGACCACCCTGGGCACATTTTATGGGATTTAAGGGACCTTATGGTGCAATCCCATATCCCAAACACTCTTTTAGGACACTCCCACATATCCAAACACCCTTATAGGATTTTTTTGGGTCTCCTGATCTTCTCAATCCTCTCTCTCCATACCTGAACCACCTGCCCAGGTGTCTTTGGGGCCACCCTGGCTGCATTTTATGGCATTTAAGGCCCCTTTTAGGCCAATCCCACACATCCAAGCCCCCTTTTAAGGACTTTTTATAGGATCTCCTGACCCCATACCCCTTTTCCCCAGGTACCTGAACGACCTGTACGTGCTGGAGCTGCGCCCAGGCTCGGGGGTGCTGGCCTGGGACATCCCCATCACTTATGGGGTGCTGCCCCCTCCCCGGGAATCCCACACGGCCGTGGTGTACACGGAGCGCGACGGGCGGCGCTCGCGCCTCGTCATCTACGGGGGCATGAGCGGCTGCAGGCTGGGGGACCTGTGGACGTTGGATATTGGTATGGGGGTTTGATGGGGTTTTTGGGGGGTTTTATGGGTTTTTGTGGGGTTTTATGGGGTTTTGTGCTGTTTGGAGGGGTTTGGGGGTCAGGGGAATGGGGGTTACTGGGAGGCGTCATCATCTACGGGGCCATGAGCGGCTGCAGGCTGGGGGATCTGTGGACATTGGATATTGGTATGGGGTTTTTTGGGGGGTTTGATGGGGTTTGGAGGGGTTTGATGGGGTTTTGTGGGGTTTTATGGGGTTTTGGAGGGGTTTTGGGGGGTTTGGAGGAGATTTGGGGTCAGGGGAGTAAGGGGTAGTGAGGGTTATGGGGGGACATCTTCATCCATGTGGGCATAAGCGGCTGCAGGCTGGGGGATTTGTGGACACTGGATATTGGTATGGGGGTTTGATGGGGTTTTTGTGGGGTTTTATGGGGTTTTTGTGGGGTTTTATGGGGTTTTTGTGGGGTTTGGAGGGGTTTTGGGGTCAGGGGAGTAAGGGGTAGTGAGGGTTATGGGGGGACATCTTCATCCATGTGGGCATAAGCGGCTGCAGGCTGGGGGATC
Source organism: Agelaius tricolor (assembly GCF_023055355.1). Classification (NCBI taxonomy): domain Eukaryota; kingdom Metazoa; phylum Chordata; class Aves; order Passeriformes; family Icteridae; genus Agelaius; species Agelaius tricolor. The sequence goes on along the minus strand of NW_027269399.1, from coordinate 27,923 downwards.
TGTGGACATTGGATATTGGTATGGGGGTTTGATGGGGTTTTTGGGGGGGTTTATGGGGTTTTTGTGGGGTTTTATGGGGGTTTTTGTGGGGTTTGGAGGGGTTTTGGGGTCAGGGGAATGGGGGTTACTGGAGAATGTTGGTGTCTACATGGGCATGAGCAGCTGCAGGCTGGGGGATTTATGGACGTGGGATATTGGTATGGGGGGTTTATGGGGTTTTTGGGGGGTTTTATGGGGTTTTTATGGGGTTTTGTGGGGTTTTTGTGGGGTTTGGAAGGGTTTTGGGGGCTTTTGGGGTCAAGGGAATGGGGGTTACTGGAGGATGTTGGTGTCTACGGGGGCATGAGCGGCTGCAGGCTGGGGGACCTGTGGACGTTGGATATTGGTATGGGGGTTTGATGGGGTTTTTGTGGGGTTTTTGTGGGGTTTGGAGGGGTTTTATGGGATTTTATGGGGGTTTTATGGGGTTTTGGAGGGGTTTTGTGGGGTTTGGAGGGGTTTTGGGGTCAGGGGAATGGAAGGTAGTGAGGGTTACTGGGAGATGCCATCTACGGGCCCATGAGCGGCTGCAGGCTGGGGGATTTGTGGACGTTGGATATTGGTATGGGGGTTTGATGGGGGTTTTGGGGGGTTTTATGGGGTTTTGTGGGGTTTTTGTGGGGTTTGGGGGGGTTTTATGGGGTTTTGGGGTCAGGGGAATGAGGGTTACTGGGAGGCGTCGTCATCTACGGGGGCATGAGCGGCTGCAGGCTGGGGGATTTATGGACGTTGGATATTGGTATGGGGGTTTGATGGGGTTTTTGTGGGGTTTGGAGGGGTTTTGGGGTCAGGGGAATGGGGGTTACTGGGAGGCGTCATCATCTATGAGGGTGTGAGCGGCTGCAGGCTGGGGGATCTGTGGACGTTGGATATTGGTATGGGGTTTTTTTTGGGGGTTTGATGGGGTTTGGAGGGGTTTTATGGGGTTTTTGTGGGGTTTTATGGGGTTTTGTGCTGTTTGGAGGGGTTTGGGGGTCAGGGGAATGGGGGTTACTGGGAGGCATCTTCATCCATGTGGGCATGAGCGGCTGCAGGCTGGGGGATCTGTGGACGTTGGATATTGGTATGGGGGTTTGATGGGGTTTTTGTGGGGTTTTATGGGGGTTTTGTGGGGTTTTATGGGGTTTTGTGGGGTTTTGGAGGGGTTTTGGGGGGTTTGGAGGAGATTTGGGGTCAGGGGATTAAGGGGTAGTGAGGGTTACTGGGGGACATCTTCATCCATGTGGGCATAAGCGGCTGCAGGCTGGGGGATCTGTGGACGTTGGATATTGGTATGGGAGGGTTTTATGGGGTTTTTGGGGGGTTTTATAGTTTTTTTGGGGGGTTTGGAGGAGTTTTGTGGGGTTTTTTTGGGGTTTTTGTGGGGTTTGGAGGGGTTTTGGGGTCAGGGGAGTAAGGGGTAGTGAGGGTTACGGGGGGACATCTTCATCCATGTGGGCATGAGCGGCTGCAGGCTGGGGGATCTGTGGACGTTGGATATTGGTATGGGGGGGTTTTATGGGGGTTTTGTGGGGTTTGGAGGGGTTTTGGGATCAGGGAAGTGAAATTTAGTGAGAGACATTGGGATTTATTGGCATCTACGGGGGCATGAGTGGCTGTTTCCTTACATTTTCAGCGATTTTGGGGCCGTTTCTTAGCATTTTTGGGGCTGTCCTCTCACATTTTGGGGCCGTTTCCTCACATTTTGAGTTCATTTCTTCACATGCTGAATAATTTTGGGGTGATTTCCTCACGTTTTGGAGCCGTTTCCTCACATTTTGAGCGTTTTCCAGAGACGCTGACCTGGAACAAGCCCAGCCTGAGCGGGGTCGCTCCCCTGCCCCGCAGCCTCCACTCAGCCACCACCATTGGCAACAAGTGAGTCTGGGGGCGACCCCCCCACCCCAAAAAACCCCAAAAAACCCCCCCCCCTTTATCCTGAGGGGGTCCCTTTGTGCCCCTGTCCCCTCCTTGGAAGGCCTTGAGGTCCTTAAGGGGAGGATGTTTTGATTTAATTACATTTTTTTAATTAATATGAGTGATCTCCTGACCCCCCCAAACATAAAAATTTGGGGGTCTCTGGGTGTCCCCCTGACCTTTGACCTCCCCCCCCAGACAGGAGGGACAATTTGAGGGGTGGGTGCCCCTATGACCCCACCCCAGGATGGGCATTTTTGGGGTCTGGGTGTTTCTGTGATTTTTGTGACCCTTGTGGACGCCCCAGGGCTGTGCAGATTTTTGGGGTGGGGGTCTCTGAGTGTCCCCCCGACCCCCCTGACCCCCCTGATCTCTTCCCCCCCCCTCAGGATGTACGTTTTTGGGGGGTGGGTGCCCCTGGTGATGGATGACGTGAAGGTGGCGACGCACGAGAAGGAGTGGAAATGCACCAACACCCTGGCCTGCCTGAACCTGGGTGAGGAGGGGGCTTGGGACCCCCAAAACTCACCCCAAATCCACCCTAGAAACCCCTCAAACCCACCTTGAAACACCCCAAACCTCACTCTGGGGGAGGAGAAGGCTTAAGACCCCCAGAACTGACCTTAAAGCCACCCTAAAACCCCCCCTGAATCCTTCCCCAAATCCCCCCAAACTCCTCCCTGATCCCCCAAAACCCCCCCAGGTTCCATGGCCTGGGAGCCCCTGGTGCTGGAGACCCTGGAGGAACCCCCAGACCCCTCCCCAAACCCCACTCTGAGCCCCCCAAATCCCCCCAGACCCCTGTGTGACCCCCAAAACCCCTCTGTGACCCCCCCAAATGCTTCTGTCCCCCCCTAGACTTGATGACCTGGGAGCCCCTGGTGCTGAGGACCCTGCAGGAACCCCCCAGACCCCTCCCCAAACTCCACTTTGAGCCCCCCAAATTCCCCCAAACCCCTCTGTGACCCCCCAGGCTCAATAACCTGGGAGCCCCTGATGCTGGAGACCCTGGGGGAACCCCCAGACCTCTCCCTGAAACCTCACTCTGAGCCCCCCAAATGCCCTCAAATCCCTCTGTGACCCCCCAAATCCCTCTGTGACCCCCTGTGTGACCCCCCTGTGCCCCCCAGACTCAATGACCTGGGAGCCCCTGGTGCTGGAGACCCTGGAGGAACCCCCAGACCCCTCCCCAAACCCCACTCTGAGCCCCCCAAATTCCCTCAAACCCCTCTCTGACCCCCCCAAACCCCTCTGTGACCCCCCAAAATCCCTGTGTGACCCCCCTGTGCTCCCCCAGACTCGATGGCCTGGGAGCCCCTGGTGCTGGAGACCCTGGAGGAACCCCCAGACCCCTCCCCAAACCCCACTCTGAGCCCCCCAAATTCCCTCAAACCCCTCTGTGACCCCCCAAACCCCTCTGTGACCCCCTGTGTGACCCCCCTGTGCCCCCCCAGACTCGATGGCCTGGGAGCCCCTGGTGCTGGAGACCCTGGAGGACAACGTTCCGCGGGCTCGCGCCGGGCACTGCGCCGTGGCCATCGCCACCCGCCTGTACATCTGGAGCGGCCGCGACGGCTACCGCAAGGCCTGGAACAACCAGGTGTGCTGCAAGGACCTGTGGTACCTGGAGACAGGTGAGTCTGGGGGGGCTGCAAGGACCTGGGGGGGCTGCAAGGACCTGTGGTACCTGGAGACAGGTGAGTCTGGGGGGGCTGGAACAACCAGGTGTGCTGCAAGGACCTGTGGTACCTGGAGATAGGTGAGTCTGGGGGTCTGCAAGGACCTGGGGGGGCTGCAAGGACCTGGGGGGGGCTGCAAGGACCTGTGGAACCTGGAGACAGGTGAGTCTGGGGGGGTTCAGTGAGCCTGGGAGGGCTGCAGGTATACCCAGGTGTACCTCAGGTGTATCCCAGGTGTGATATAAGTGGTATAGGTGTACCCCAGGTGTACCCCAGGTGTAGCCAGGTGTACCCCAGGAGTGCTATGAGTGGTACAGGTGTACCCCAGGTGTGCTATGAGTGGTACAGGTGTACTCAGGTGTACCGCAGGTGTACCAAGGTGTGCTATAAGTGGTATAGGTGTACCCCAGGTGTACCACAGGTGTACCCCAGGTGTGCTATGAGTGGTACAGGTGTACCCCAGGTGTACCACAGGTGTACCCCAGGTGTGCTATGAGTGGTACAGGTGTACCCCAGGTGTACCCAGGTGCACCCACCTGTACCCAGGTGTACCCAGGTGTACCAAGGTGTGATATAAGTGGTATAGGTGTACCCCAGGTGTGATATGAGTGGTACAGGTGTATCTGAGGTGTACTCAGGTGTACCCCAGGTGTACCCCAGGTGTACCCTAGGTATACCCACCTGTACCCAGGTGTACCCAGGTGTACCCCAGGTGTACCCCAGGTGTGCTGTGAGTGGTACAGGTGTACCCCAGGTGTACCCACCTGTACCCAGGTGTACCCAGGTGTACCCCAGGTGTACCCACCTGTACCCAGGCGTACCCAGGTGTACCCAGGTGCACCCACCTGTACCCAGGCGTACCCAGGTGTACCCGGCTGTACCCAGGCGTACCCAGGTGTACCCGGCTGTACCCAGCTGTACCCCAGGTGTACCCAGGCGTACCCAGGTGTCCCCTGTCCCCGCAGAGCGCCCGCCCGCGCCGGGCCGCGTGCAGCTGGTGCGCGCCAACACCACGTCGCTGGAGGTGAGCTGGGGCGCGGTGCCCACGGCCGACTCGTACCTGCTGCAGCTGCAGAAGTACGAGCTGCCCGCCGCGCCCGCGCCGCCGCCCGTGCCCTCGGTGCCCGCCAACCCCCCCAAGAGCCCCGCGCCCGCCGCGCCCGCGCCGCCGCCCGCGCCCCCCCGCCCTGCCCCAGCTGGGGGGCGTGGGGCTCACCCTGCTGCCCCCGCCCGCCGCGCCCCCCAACCCGCCCGGCGTCACCGCTGCTGCCGTGGGGACGGCGGGGACGGCGGCGGGGACGGGCGGCGGCGGCGGTGGTGGCACCGCCGGGGGGGTGGCGGCGGTGGCGGCGGCGGCCGGGGGGACAGCGGGGGCGGTGGCTGCGCCCCCCGGGGCCACCCTGCAGGTGCTGCCCGCGGCCGGGGGGGCAACGGCGGCGGCGGCGGCGAGCGGAGCGGCCACGGCGGGGAGGGCACCCGGTGAGTGACACCGAGGGTGTGGGGACATCGGGGGGACACGGGGGGAGGGAGGATGGGGACATTGGGGGGACATGGGGGGAGGGAGGATGGGGACATTGGGGGGAGATGGGGACATCGGGGGGAGATGGGGACATTGAGGGGACATGGGGGGAGGGAGGAATGGGGACATTGGGGGGACATGAGGACATCGGGGGGACATGGGGGGAGGGAGGAATGGGGACACTGGGGGGAGATGGGGACATTGGGGGGACATTGGGGGAGGGAGGAATGGGGACATTGGGGGGACATTGGGGATATTGGTGGGGGAGATGGGGATATTGTGGGGGGGAATGGGGACATCGGGGACATCGGGGACATTGGGGGGAGATGGGGACATTGGGGGGACAGATGGAGACATTGTAGGGGGGGAATGGGGAGATGGGGGGACATTGTGGGGAATGGGGTCATTGTGGGGGACATTGGGGACATTGGGTGGAGATGGGGACATTGTAGGGGGAAATGGGGACATTGTGGGGGCAATGGAGACATTGGGGACACGAGAGGAGAGATGGGGACACTGAAGGGATATTGGGGACATGGGCGAGGCAGAGATGGGGATGTTGAGGGGGGAAATGGGGACATTGCAGGGGACATTGGGGACATTTGGGGGGGAAATGGGAACATGGAGGGGGCCATTGGGGAGGATGTGGTGGGGCAGAGATGGGGACACTGGGGAGGACATTGGAGGGGGAAACGGGGACATTGGGGATGTGGAGGGGACACTGAGAGGGACAGGAGGGTGCTGAGGGTGACAGGGGACATGGGGGACGTCCCTGGGTGTCCCTGTCCCCCACCCTGACCCCCCATGTCCCCTGCCAGGTGTCCCAGCGGTGCTGAAGGTGACCGGTCCCCCTGCGGCCAGCGCGGGGCCGCCGTTGGTCACCGTGCGCTCGGCCGGGCCCGGCAAGGCCCCGGTGACGGTGACATCGCTGCCCGCCGGCGTCAGGATGGTGGTGCCCACCCAGAGCCCCCAGGGCACGGTGAGAGCACCTGGGGGACACCTGGGGGGACACCTGGGGGACACGGGGAGGGGACCTGGGGGTGGCTGGGGACAGAGGGAGGGAGCCCAGAGGGTCCTGGGGGGGTACCTGGGGACACAGGTGTGACACAGGTGAGCTCCAGGGGGTACATGGGGACACAGGTGTGACACAGGTGAGCCCCAGGGGGTACATGGGTGATACAGGTGTGACACAGGATGTGCCTGGGGACACAGGTGTGACATAGGTGAGGGTACATGGGGACACAGGTGTGACACAGGGGTACCTGGGTGTGACCTTGCTGTCCCAGCTGTGCCCCAGGTGTGCCCCAGGTGTACCCCAGTTGTTATCAGGTGCCCCCCCAGGTGTGTCCCCAAGTGTCCCCGGGTGTGCCTCTAGCTGTGCCCAGCTGTGCTCAGCTGTCCCTAGCTGTCCCCAGGTGTTCCCCCATGTGTCCCCAGGTGTGTCCCCAGCTGTGCTCAGGTGTTCCCCGAGCTGTCCCCAGGTGTCCCCAGCAGTGCCCAGGTGTCCCCAGCTGTGCTCAGCTGTGTCCCCAGGTGTGCTCAGGTGTCCCCAGGTGTGTCCCCAGGTGTGCTCAGGTGTCCCCAGGTGTCCCCAGGTGTGTCCCCCAGGTGGGTCCCCCAGGTGGGTCCCCAGGTGTGCTCAGGTGTCCCCCCAGGTGTCCCCGGGTGTGCTCAGGTGTGTCCCCAGGTGTCCCCAGCTGTGCTCAGGTGTCCCCAGGTGTGCTCAGGTGTCCCCCATCCCCGCAGGTGATCGGCAGCAGTCCCCAGATGAGCGGCATGGCCGCAGCCCCCAGGTGTCCCCCCAAGTGTCCCCAGGTGTCCCCAGGTGTGCTCAGGTGTCCCCAGGTGTCCCCAGGTGTGCTCAGCTGTCCCCAGGTGTGCTCAGGTGTCCCCCATCCCCGCAGGTGATCGGCAGCAGCCCCCAGATGAGCGGCATGGCCGCAGCCCCCAGCTGTCCCCCCAGCTGTCCCCAGGTGTCCCCAGGTGTGTCCCCAGGTGTCCCCAGGTGTGCTCAGGTGTCCCCCATCCCCGCAGGTGATCGGCAGCAGCCCCCAGATGAGCGGCATGGCCGCTCTGGCCGCAGCAGCCGCGGCCACCCAGAAAATCCCCCCGGCCTCGGCGCCCACCGTGCTCAGCGTCCCCGCCGGGGCCACCATCGTCAAGACGGTGGCCGTGACCCCTGGGGCCACCACCCTGCCCGCCACCGTCAAGGTGGCCTCGTCACCTGTCATGGTAGGGGACGCTGCGGGGGCTTGGGTGGCGCTGGGGGGTGGCATTGTCACCTTGGTGTCACCGGGGCTTGGTGAGGTCATGCCGTGGTGGTGGCATTGTCACCTTGGTGTCACCAGGGCTTGGGTGGCACTGGGAGGGCTTGGCATGGTGGCATCTTTGTCACCAGTGTCACCAGCAAGCTCTCTGGTGTCTGGGGTGGCACCAGGGTGACATTGGTGGCCCCGAGGTGACATTGGAGGGCTAAGGGGAGGCCACGATGTGATGGTGTCGTTGTCACCATGATGTCACTCAGGGTGACCCTGTGGTGTCACCAGCAGCCTCGTGGGTGTCCCCACAATGTCCCCACGATATTCCCCACTATGTCCCCATGCTGTCCCCTCAATCTCCCCACCATGTCCGACAATGTCCCCTCAATGTCCCACAATGTCCCCATCGTGTCCCCCCGCTGTCCCCTCAATCTCCCCGCCATGTTCCCACCATCTCCTCTCAACCTCCCTCAAATGTCACACAATCATGTCCCCAGTGCTGTCCCCTCAATGTCCCCACGCTGTCCCCACACTGTCCCCTCAATGTCCGACGACGTCCCCCTCGTGTCCCCAGTGCTGTCCCCTCAATGTCCCACCATGTCCCCCACTATCCCCACCACGTCCCCACGCTGTCCCCTCAATCTCCCCATGGTGTCCCTGCACTGTCCCCTCAATGTCCCAACGCTGTCCCCTCAATGTCCCCATCATATCCCCACACTGTCCCCTCAATGTCCCACCATGTCCCCACGCTGTCCCCTCAATCTCCCCATGCTGTCCCCTCAATGTCTCCTCAATGTCCCACCATGTCCCCAACGCTGTCCCCTCAATGTCCCACCGTGTCTCCACCATGTCCTCTCAATGTCCGATGATGTCCCCGTCATGTCCCCAATGCTGTCCCCTCAATCTCCCCATGCTGTCCCTGCACTGTCCCCTAAATATCCAACAATGTCCCCACCATGTCCCCACACTGTCCCCTCAATCTCCCCACACTGTCCCCTCAATGTCCCCACCATGTCCCCAACGCTGTCCCCTCAATCTCCCCATGCTGTCCCCTCAATGTCCCCTCAATGTCTGATGATGTCCCCATCGTGTCCCCAACACTGTCCCCTCAATGTCCCACCGTGTCCTCCCACTATCCCCACCATGTCCTCACACTGTCCCCTCAATGTCCCCACCATGTCCCACCATGTCCCCACGCTGTCCCCTCAATCTCCCCACACTGTCCCCGCAATGTCCCCTCAATGTCCCTACCATGTCCCCACGCTGTCCCCTCAATGTCCCCACGCTGTCCCCTCAATGTCCCCGCGTGTCCCCCCCAGGTGAGCAACCCTGCCACGCGCATGCTGAAGACGGCGGCCGCCCAGGTGGGCACGGCGGGGGCGTCACCTGCGGCCACCAACGCGGCCACCAGGCCCATCATCACCGTGCACAAGTCGGGGACGGTGACGGTGGCCCAGCAGGCCCAGGTGGTCACCACCGTGGTCGGAGGGGTCACCAAGACCATCACGCTGGTCAAGAGCCCCATCTCCGTGCCGGGGGGCAGCGCCCTGGTGAGGGGGGACACGGGTTTGGGGACATCCAGGGGGGGTGGGACACGGGTTTGGGGACATCCAGGGGGTGGGACACGGGTTTGGGGACATTGGGAATGTGGGGACATGGGTTTGGGGACATCCGGGGGGTGGGACACGGGTTTGGGGACATTGGGAATGTGGGGACGTTGGGAATGTGGGGACACGGGTTTGGGGACACTGGGAATGTGGGGATACGGGTTTGGGGACATCCGGGGGGTGGGACACGGGTTTGGGGACATCCAGGGGGTGGGACATGGGTTTGGGGACATTGGGGGGTGGGACACGGGTTTGGGGACATTGGGAATGTGGGGACATGGATTTGGGGACATTGGGAATGTGGGGACATTGGAATGTGGGGACACGGATTTGGGGATATTGGGGGGGGGACATTGGGAATGTGGGGACAAGGATTTGGGGATATTGGGAATGTGGGGACACAGGTTTCGGGATATGGAGGGGATATTGGTGGGGGACACGGATTTGGGGACATTGGGAATGTGGGGACACAGGTTTGGGGACATTGTGGGGGACATTGGGAATGTGGGGACACAGATTTGGGGATACTGAGGGGGGGACATTGGTGGGTTTGGGGACATTGGGAATGTGGGGACACTGGGAATGTGGGGACACGGAACTGGGGACATTGGGAATGTGGGGACACAGATTTGGGGACATTGGGAATGTGGGGACATTGGGAATGTGGGGACACAGATTTGGGGACATTGGGAATGTGGGGACACGGGTTTGGGGATATTGGGGTGGGGACATTGTGGGGGGACACGGGTTTGGGGACATTTTGGGGGGGGACATTGGGAATGTGGGGACACAGATTTGGGGACATTGGGAATGTGGGGGACACGGATTTGGGAATATTGGGGGGGACATTGGTGGGGGACACGGATTTGGGGACATTGTGGGGGACATTGGTGGGGGACACGGATTTGGGGACATTGTGGGGGGGCGGGTTGAGGATGGGGGGACATGGGGGGATGGTGGAGGGGTGGGGACCTGGATTTGGGGGGTCTTGGGGATGGGGGGGTGCAGCTTTGGGGGGTCCTGGGGAGTTTGGGGTCAGGGATACTTGGATTTGGGGATGGGGGACATTGGGGGTGTGAGGATGCAGATTTTGGGGATCCTGGGGGGCTCTAGGGCCAGGGACACCCGAATTTTTGGGGTATCTGGGGTCATGGAGACTCAAATTTGGGGGTCCTGGGTGAGTTGGAGCTGTGGGAACCATGAGAACCAAGATTTGGGGGGGTCCTGGGGTGGGGGGCACCCCCAAACTCCCTCTCCTTTTTTTGGGTTCTTTAACGCCAAACCCCCCAAATTTGGGGGGGGTCCCAGGGGCTTTAAAACCCCTCAAAGATCAGGGTTTGGGGTTTGTTTTTTTGGGTGTGGTTTTTGGGGGTGTCCTGGGGGGGGGTCTCTGACCTTTCCTGGGGTCCCCCCCAGATCTCCAACCTGGGCAAGGTGATGTCGGTGGTGCAGACAAAACCCGTGCAGAGCTCGGCTGTCACCGGGCAGGCCTCGAGTGGTCCTGTCACCCAGATCATCCAGGTGACACCCCAAAACCAGCCCAAAATCACCCCAAAACCAGCCCAAAATCACCCCAAAGCTCTGAGACCCCTCCCCAAATCACTGAGAGTCACCTGAGACCCCCCCCCCACCTTGGCTGTCACCGGGCAGGCCTGGAGTGGCCCTGTCACACAGATCATGCAGGTGACACCCCAAAACCACCCCAAAATCACCCAAAACCACCCCAAAACCACCCCAAAATCACCCCAAAACCACCCCAAAATCACCTCAAAGCTCTGAGACCCTCCCCAAATCACTGAGAGTCACCTGAGTGCCTGAGACCCCCCCTGCCCTCGGCTGTCACCGGGCAGGCCTCGAGTGGCCCTGTCACCCAGATCATCCAGGTGACACCCCAAAACCACCCTAAAATCACCCCAAAACCACCCAAAACCAGCCAAAATCACCCCAAAACACCCCAAAACTGCCCCCAAAGCCCTGAGACCCCTCCCCAAATCACTGAGAGTCACCTGAGACCCCTTCCAAAACCCCCCTTGGCTGTCACCGGGCAGGCCTCGAGCGGCCCTGTCACCCGGATCATCCAGGTGACACCCCAAAATACCCCAAAATCACCCCAAAACCAGCCCAAAACCACCCCAAAATCACCCCAAAACTGCCCCCAAAGCCCTGAGACCCCTCCCCAAATCACTGAGAGTCACCTGAGACCCCCCCCCACCTTGGCTGTCACCGGGCAGGCCTCGAGCGGCCCTGTCACCCAGGTCATCCAGGTGACACCCCAAAATCACCCCAAAATACCCCAAAACCAGCCCAAAACCACCCCAAAATCACCCCAAAACCAGCCCAAAATCACCCCAAAATCACCCCAAAATCACCCCAAAACCACCCCAAAACCACCCAAAAATCACTCTAAAATTACCCCAAAAATCCCCCAAATCACTGAGACCCTTCAAACTCCTGAGTCCCTGCCCAAAATTCCCTGACCACTCCCGAGTGACCACCCCCCCTAAGTGACCACTCCCGAGTGACCACTGGCCCTGAGTGACCACTCCTGAGTGACCACTCCCCTGAGTGACCAGTCTCCCGAGTGACCGCTCCCCTGAATGACCACAAATGACCACACCCCCTCAAGTGACCACTCCCCAAGTGACCACTCCCCTAAATGACCACTCCACAAATGCCCACCCCCTCTCAAGTGACCACTCCCCTGAGTGACCACTCCCCTGAATGACCACAAATGACCACCCCCCCTCAAGTGACCACTCCCCTGAATAACCACTCCACAAATGCCCACCCCTCCTCTCACTGACCACTCCCCAAGTGACCACTCCCCTTAATGACCACTCCCCTGACTGAGTCCTCCCCTGACTGACCCCCCCTCACTGACCACTCCCCTGAGTGACCACTCCACAAATGCCCACCCTCCCTCAAGTGACCACTCCCCTTAATGACCACCCCCCAAGTGACCACTCCCTGAATGACCACCCCCCTGACTGACCCCCTCCAAGTGACCACTCCCCTGACTGAGTCCTCCCCTGAGTGACCACTCCCCTGAGTGACCCCTCCAAGTGACCACTCCCTGAGTTACCACTCCCCTAACTGACCCCCTCCAAGTGACCACTCCCTCCCTGAGTGACCACTCCCCTGAGTGACCCCTCCTCTCACTGACCACTCCCCTAAATGACCACTCCATGAATGCCCACCTCCCTCAAGTGACCACTCCCATTAATGACCACTCCCCAAGTGACCACTCCCCTGAATGACCACTCCACAAGTGCCCACCCCTCCTCTCACTGACCGCTCCACAAATGCCCGCCCCCCTCAAGTGACCACTCCCCCGAGTGACCACTCCCCCGAGTGACCACTCCCCTTAAGAGTGACCACCCCCCCCCCCCTCCCCCCCCCAGACCAAGGGCCCCCTGCCCGCGGGGACCATCCTGAAGCTGGTGACGTCGGGGGAGGGGAAGCCCACCACCATCCTGACCAGCACGCAGGCGGGGGGCGGGGGCGGCCAAGCCCCCCACCATCCTGGGCATCAGCAGCGTCAGCCCCAGCACCACCAAGCCCGGCACCACCACCATCATCAAAACCATCCCCATGTCGGCCATCATCACCCAGTCGGGGGCTACCGGTGAGTGAGACCCCTCCCCAAATCAACTGAACCCATCCTGAGACCCCCAAACCATCCCTGAGACCCCCAAACCATCCCTGAGACCCCCAAACCCCTCTGAGACCCCACCTAAACCATCCCCATGTCGGCCATCATCACCCAGTCGGGAGCTACCGGTGAGTGAGACCCCTCCCCAAATCAACCTGAGACCCCCAGACCATCCCTGAGACCCCCAAACCCCTCTGAAACCCCCCCCAAAACCATCCCCATGTCGGCCATCATCACCCAGTCGGGGGCTACCGGTGAGTGAGACCCCTCCCCAAATTAACTGAACCTATCCTGAGACCCCCAAACCATCCCTGACCTCCCTGAGACCCCCAAACCATCCCTGAGACCCCACCCCTGGCACCACCACCATCATCAAAACCATCCCCATGTCGGCCATCATCACCCAGTCGGGGGCTACCGGTGAGTGAGACCCCTCCCCAAATTCACCTGAGACCCCCAAACCATCCCTGACCTCCCTGAGACCCCCAAACCATCCCTGAGACCCCACCCCTGGCACCACCACCATCATCAAAACCATCCCCATGTTGGCCATCATCACCCAGTTGGTGAGACCCCTCCCCAAATTAACTGAACCCATCCTGAGACCCCCAAACCTCCCCACCTGATCCCATCAAAACCATCCCCATGTCGGCCGTCATCACCCAATCGGGGGCTACCGGTGAGTGAGACCCCTCCCCAAATCAACTGAACCCATCCTGAGACCCCCAAACCATCCCTGAGACCCCCAAACCCCTCTGAAACCCCCCAAAACCATCCCCATGTCGGCCATCATCACCCAGTTGGGTGTCCCCCCCATATCCTTGTCACCCTCATGCCACCCCCGTGTCCTTGTCACCCTCCTGACCCCCTCTGTGTCCCCCCCATGTCCCTGTCCCCTCTGTGTCCCCCCTGTGACCCCCCTGTGTCCCTGTCCCCCCCGTGACCCCCCCGTGTCCTCCGGTGTCCCCAGGTGTCACCAGCAGCCCTGGGATCAAGTCCCCCATCACCATCATCACCACCAAGGTGATGACCTCGGGCACCGGGACCCCCGCCAAGATCATCACGGCTGTCCCCAAGCTGGGCGGGGGGCACGGCCAGCAGGGCGTGACACAGGTGAGGACACACCTGGGGACACCTGAACGGGCACCTGGGGACACCTGAACCACCCTGGGGACACCTGGGGACACCTGAACCACCCTGGGGACACCTGAACGGGCACCTGGGGACACCTGAACCGCCCTGGGGACACCTGAACGGGCACCTGGGGACACCTGAATGGGCACCCAGGGACACATGAGCCCCCCTAGGGGACACCTGAACGGGCACCTGGGGACACCTGAACGGGCACCTGGGGACACCTGAACACCCTTGGGATGCACCTGGGGATGCCCCTGGGAACACCTGAACCACCCTGGGGACACCTGAACCACCCTGGGGACACCTGAACCTCCCCCTGGGGACATTTGAGATTGGGGGACTTCAAGGACAATGGAGGGGACAGGAGGTGACAGGGGAGGGGTGACATGTGGAGGGGTTGGGGACATGGAGGTGGGGTCAGACAAGGGTTTGGGGACATTGGGGACACCGGGGTGGGGTCAGACAAGGGTTTGGGGACACTGAGGTGGGGTCACCTCTGGGGTTGGGGACATTGATGACAGTGGCAAGGGAGGTTTGGGGACACCGGGGTGGGGTCAGCTGAGGGTTTGGGGACATTGATGACAGTGGCAAGGGAGGTTTGGGGACACTGGGGTGGGGTCAGCTGAGGGTTTGGGGACATTGATGACAGTGGCAAGGGAGGTTTGGGGACACTGGGGTGGGGTCACCTCAGGGGTTGGGGACATTGATGACAGTGGCAAGGCGGGTTTGGGGACACCGAGGTGGGGTCACCTCAGGGGTTGGGGACATTGATGACAGTGGCAAGGGGGGTTTGGGGACACTGGGGACACCGAGGTGGGGTCACCTGAGGGTTTGGGGACATTGATGACAGTGGCAAGGGGGGTTTGGGGACACTGGGGACACCGAGGTGGGATCAGCTGAGGGTTTGGGGACATTGATGACAGTGACAAGGGGGGTTTGGGGACATTGGGGACACCGAGGTGGGGTCACCTGAGGGTTTGGGGACATTGATGACAGTGGCAAGGGGGGTTTGGGGACATTGGGGACACGGGGGTGGGGTCACCTGAGGGTTTGGGGACACTGATGACCAGTGGCAAGGCGGGTTTGGTGACACTGGCGGGGTGTCCCCGAGGCGTGCCAGCCCCAGGTGACAGCGGTGTCCCCGTGTCCCCCAGGTGGTGCTGAAGGGAGCCCCGGGCCAGCCGGGGACCATCCTGAGGACGGTGCCCATGGGGGGGGTCCGGCTGGTCACCCCCGTCACCGTCTCGGCCGTCAAGCCCACGGTGACCACCCTGGTGGTCAAGGGCACCACCGGTGAGTGGGGGCGCTCTGGGTGGTCACTGGGGAGGTCACTCGTGCTCAGGGGTCACCTCTGGGTCACTGGAGGGGTCACTGGGCCACCCAGGGGTCACTGAGGTGGTCACTTGTGCTCAAGGGTCACCTCTGGGTCACTGGAGGGGTCATTGGGCCACCCAGGGGTCACTGAGGTGGTCACTCGTGCTCAAGGGTCACCTCTGGGTCACTGGAGGGGTCACTGGGCCACCCAGGGGTCATTAGGGAGGTCACTTGTGCTTAAGGGTCACTTCTGGGTCACTGCAGTGGCCGTTTTGGTGGCCAAGGGTCACCACTGGTCACTGGAGGGGTCATTGAAGGGGCCATTGGGCCACCCAGGGGTCATTAGGGATGTCACTTGTGGTCAGGGGTCACTTCTGGGTCACTGGAGTGGCCGTTGTGGTGGCCAAGGCCACCACTGGTCACTGGAGGGGTCATTGGGCCACCCAGGGGTCACTGAGGTGGTCACTTGTGGTCAAGGGTACCACAGGGTGGGTGGAGGGGTCATGGGGACAGGGAGGGGACACCAGGAAGGACAGCCACTGTCATGGGGAAGGGTCCCCAAATCACGGGGGGGTCACCGTGGGGTCACCGTGGGGTCACTTTGGGGTCACTTTCCCGAAGGGTCACTCACGGCCCTGGTGTCCCCTGCAGGTGTGACCACGCTGGGGACGGTGACAGGGACGGTGTCCACCAGCCTGGCCGGAGGGGCCGGTGGCCACAGCGCCACGGCCTCGCTGGCCACACCCATCACCACCCTGGGGACAATCGCCACCCTGTCCAGCCAGGTGCTGAACCCTGCGGCCATCACGGCCACCGCGGCCGGGGGCGGCCTGGGGACACCGACCATCACCATGCAGGTGAGGGGACACTGGGGACATTGGGGACACTGGGGACATTGGGGACACCGACCATCACCATGCAGGTGAGGGGACACTGGGGACATTGGGGACACTGGGGACACTGGGGACACCGACCATCACCATGCAGGTGAGGGGACACTGGGGACATTGGGGACACTGGGGACACCGACCATCACCATGCAGGTGAGGGGACAGGGGGGACACTGGGGACATTGGGGACAGGGGGGACACTGGGGACACCGACCATCACCATGCAGGTGAGGGGACACTGGGGACACTGGGGACATTGGGGACACTGACCATCACCATGCATGTGAGGGGGCATTGGGGACATTGGGGACACTGGGGACACCGACCATCACCATGCAGGTGAGGGGACACTGGGGACAGGGGGGACACCGACCAGTACCATGCATGGGAGGGGACATTGGGGACATTGGGGACACTGACCATCACCATGCAGGTGAGGGGACATTGGGGACACTGGGGACACCGACCATCACCGTGCAGGTGAGGGGACACTGGGGACACTGGGGACAGGGGGGACACTGACCAGTACCATGCAGGTGAGGGGACATTGGGGACACTGGGGACACTGGGGACATTGGGGACACCGACCATCACCATGCAGGTGAGGGGACACTGGGGACATTGGGGACAGTGGGGACACTGGGGACACTGACCATCACCATGCAGGTGAAGGGACAGGGGGGACACTGGGGATACTGGGGACACTGGGGACATTGGGGACATTGGGGACACTGGGGACACCGACCATCACCATGCAGGTGAGGGGACACTGGGGACATTGGGGACACTGGGGACACCGACCATCACCATGCAGGTGAGGGGACATTGGGGACACTGGGGACAGGGGGGACACTGACCAGTACCATGCAGATGAGGGGACATTGGGGACACTGACCAGTACCATGCAGGTGAGGGGACATTGGGGACACTGGGGACACTGGGGACACCGACCATCACCATGCAGGTGAGGGGACACTGGGGACGTCCCCAAATGCAGCTCAGCCCCAGCTGCGCTGCCGACAGGAGCGGGGAGGGGACACTGGGGACATTGTGGTGACACCAAGGGGAGCTCACAGACATTCGAGCCTGGAGCAGGGACAGGGAGGGTGGCACCCGTGCTCAGTGCCACCTCCCCTGAGCCACTGTGGGGACACAGCCGGTGTCCCAGCCCACGCAGGTGACGCTGATCACCACGCCCAGCGGCGTGGAGGCCCAGCCCGTCCACGACCTCCCCGTGTCCATCCTGGCGTCCCCCACGGCCGAAGGTCCCCCCGCGGCCACCTCGGGGGGTGGCGGCCTGGCCGAGCCCCCCCCGGCCGAGGCCACCCCTGGCACCGTCACCCTGGTGTGCTCCAACCCGCCCTGCGAGACCCACGAGACGGGGACCACCAACACGGCCACCACCAGCCTGGTGGCCAACGTGGGGACAGGGGGACAGCAGCTGCAGCTGCAGCTCTGCGAGGACACGGGCGGGGGGACAGCGGTGGTGGCGGCGCCAGCCCGGGCCTGCTCCAACCCGCCCTGCGAGACCCACGAGACGGGGACCACCAACACCCCCACGGCGGCGGGGACGGCGCGCTTGGGGACGCCGGGGGGACCGCCCTGCCCCACGCAGCAGACGGCGGCCACGGGGACAACGATGACGGCGCGGTTGTGTCCCCCCGAAGGTGGCGGTGGTGGCGGTGGTGGCAGCGGTGTCACCTCGTGCCAAACGCAGGAGGCAGCCCCGTGCCAAACGCCCTGGGGACAGCCTGAGGTGGGGACGGCCAGCGGGGCGGTCACTGCGGCCACCACGGCGAGCTGTGAGACCCCCGTGGGGACACGGCTGTGTGCCAACCCCCCCTGCGAGACCCACGAGACAGGGACAACCAACACGGTGACAGTGACAGGGTCACAGCTCTGCTCCAACCCGCCCTGTGAGACCCACGAGACGGGGACAACCAACACGGTGACAGTGACAGGGTCACAGCTCTGCTCCAACCCGCCCTGTGAGACCCACGAGACGGGGACAACCAACACGGTGACAGTGACAGGGACACGGCTGTGTGCCAACCCGCCCTGCGAGACCCACGAGACAGGGACAACCAGCACGGTGACAACCATGGGGACACGGTTCTGCTCTAACCCACCCTGTGAGACCCACGAGACGGGGACAACCAACACGGTGACAATGACAGCACCGAGGCCACCATGCTCTAATCCTCCTTGTGAGACCCACGAGACGGGGACAACCAACACGGTGACAACCACGGGGACACGGCTGTGCTCCAACCCTCCTTGTGAAACTCATGAGACGGGGACAACCAACACGGTGACAACGACAGCACCGAGGCCACCCTGCTCTAATCCTCCTTGTGAGACCCACGAGACAGGGACAACCAACACGGTGACAACCACAGGGACACGGCTGTGCTCCAACCCCCCGTGTGAAACTCATGAGACGGGGACAACCAACACGGTGACAACGACAGCGCCGAGGCCACCCTGCTCTAATCCTCCTTGTGAGACCCACGAGACAGGGACAACCAACACGGTGACAATGACAGCGCCGAGGCCACCCTGCTCTAATCCTCCGTGTGAAACTCATGAGACGGGGACAACCAACACGGTGACAACGACAGCTCCGAGGCCACCCTGCTCTAATCCTCCTTGTGAGACCCACGAGACGGGGACAACCAACACGGTGACAACCACGGGGACACGGTTCTGCTCCAACCCCCCGTGTGAGACCCACGAGACGGGGACAACCAGCACGGCCACCACCACCACGGCCACCTCGCGCCCCCCGCCCGAGTCAGGGACAGCGGCGGCGCCACCGCCCCGAGGCGTCCCCCCCTGCTCCAACCCCCCCTGCGAGACCCACGAGACGGGCACGACCAACACGGTGACAATGACATCGTCCCAGCTCTGCTCCAACCCCCCCTGCGAGACCCACGAGACCGGGACCACCAACACGGCCACCACGGCCACCGCGGGCTCCCGGCCGGGTGACACCACCACGGCCACCAGCGCCGCCGCCACCGCCACCTCCAGCACGGGGGGGTCCCCGCCTTGTGCCAACCCCCCCTGCGAGACCCCCGAGAGCGGGGCCACCAGCACGGCCGCCACCAGAGCGGGGTCCTCGCCCTGCCAGAGCCACCAGAGCGGGGCCACCAGCACGGCCACCACCACCACCGAGGGGGTGACACCGCCCCTGCCCTGTGCCACCACCACCGCTGCCACCAGCCCCCCCCGCGCCTGCTCCAACCCCCCCTGCGAGACCCACGAGACGGGGACGACGGCCACGGCCACCACGGTCACCGCCAGCATGGGCGCCAGCCAAGGTGACCCCGAAATCGTCCCCAAACCGTCCCCAAATTGTCCCCAAATCGTCGCCCTCCGCCCTCGCTGACCCCTCCCTGCTGTCCCCACAGAGCCCCCCCCGCCGGCTGCCAACGGGCAGGGGGAGGGGGAGACCCCCCCCAGCGAGGCCGGGGGTCCCCCCGTGCCCCCCGGGACCCCCAGCCCCCCCGGCCCCAGCGGCAGCGGGACCCCCCAGCCCCGGGCGGTCACCACGGTCACTCAGTCCACGCCAGCGCCGGGGCCGGCCGTGCCGGTGAGCGGCCTTGGGGACACTGGGGACGGGGGGCTGGGGACATTGGAGGGGATTTGGGGGCACTGGAGGGGGTTGGGGGGCACTGGGTGGGGATTTAGGGGCACTGGGTGGGGGTTTGGGGACATTGGTAGGGGGGTTGGGGATACTGGAGGGGGATTTGGGGGCTCTGGGGGGGGGTTTGGGGACATAAAAGGGGATTTGGGAGCTCTGGGAGGGGGGGGTTTTGGGGACATTGGGAGGGGGGTTGGGAGCACTGGGGAGGGGTTGGCGGACATTAAAAGGGGATTTGGGGACAGTGAGTTGGGGTTTGGGAACATGGGAGGGGATTTGGGGACACTGGAGGAGGATTTGGGGACAGTGGGAGGGAGTTGGGGACACTGGGAGGGGATTTGGGGACACTGGAGGGGGTTTGGGGACACTGGAGGGGGATTTGGGGACTGGTAGGGAGGTTGGGGACACTGTGGGGGCTTGGGTACACCGGGGGTGCCCTAAGCACCGTGGCGCTGCCACCAGGGACCTCCTGGTGGTGCCTCTGGAGGCCACCAAGGCCCCATTTTGCCATTTTGAGGGTGGGGGCGTCTCTTCACCTCTCCCCTCCCCCCCTCCCCAGACCATCTCGTCGCTGACCGAATCCCCCCCGGCACCCCCCGAGACCCCCCCAACCACCACCACCACCACCACGCCCACCCCTCCTGGAGACCCCCACCCATCATCCCAGGACCCCTCCTCGGCCGCCTCCCCGTCCCCGCCCGGGCCCGAGGCCGCTGCTCCCGCCCCGGCCGGCGCCGAGCCCGCGGGGTCCCCGGAGCCTCTGGCCGTGGTGGTGCTGCCCCCGCCCACGGCCGAGGGGGGCCCGGCCGAGGGGCTGGCGCTGCCCCCCGAGCTGCTGGCCGAGGCGGGGGGCGCGGGGGGACCCCCCGGGCTCACCCCCGAGGAGCTGGCGGTGACCGCGGCGGCCGAGGCGGCGGCGGCGGCGGCGGCCAGCGAGGAGGCGCAGGCCCAGGCTCTGGCAATCCAGGCCGTGCTGCAGGCGGCGCAGCAGGCGGTCATGGGTCAGTCTGGGGGGGATTTGGGGGGGTTTGGGTCAGTTTGGGGGGGTTTGGGTCAGTTTGGGGGGTCCTGGGGGGGTCTTGGTCCCATGGTTATGGGGGTTGCACACTGGGGGCCATGGTGACCCCATGACCACGATTACCCCAGGGGATGGATTTTGGCTGACCCCAATGACCCCATAGGGTGGATTTTAGGATGACCCCATGGGATGAATTCTGGCTGACCCCAATGACCCCATGGGGTGAATTTTGGGATGACCCCATGGGATCCATTTTGGGATGACCCCAATGACCCCATGGGATGAATTTTGGCTGACCCCAGTGACCCCATGGGATGGATTTTGGGATGACCCCATGGGATGGATTTTGGGATGACCCCAATGACCCCATGGGATCCATTTTGGGATGACCCCACGGGGTGGATTTTGGGATGACCTCAATGACCCCACAGGGTGAATTTTGGGATGACCCCATGTGATGAATTTTGGCTGACCCCAGTGACCCCATGTGATGAATTCTGGCTGACCCCCATGACCCCCAGTGCCCATTCAGCCCCTGACACGTCCCCCCTGTGTCCCCCCCCCTCCCTCCACAGGGACATCGGAGCCGCTGGAGCCCGGCGAGCCCGGGGGGGGCCCCTCGGAGCTGGGGGGCGCCCTGGGGGTGTCGGAGGGGGCGGGGGGCGCGGGGGGGGCGCTGCCCCTGGTGCTCACCCAGCAGGACCTGGCGGCCCTGGTGCAGCACCAGCAGCACCTGGCCGAGGCCGGGACCCCCCCCCTCTGCCCCCCCCGCGCCCCCCACCCCCGCCCCTCCCCCTCCTCCCGCCCCCACCGCCCCCCCCCAGGCGGCCGCGCCCCCTCCCCATTTGCCCACCGAGGCCTTGGCCCCCGCCGACAGCCTCAACGACCCCGCGGGCGACACCAACGGCCTGGGGGACCTGGGCGCGGTGCCCGGGGGGGGCACCCCCGCCACCCTGCTGCCCCCCCCCGGCGACGGTGAGACACCACGGGGGGGGCTCTGGGGCTGGGACCCCCGCCCAGGGCAATGCGTGGGGTGGGAGGGGTCCCATGGGGGTGTTTATGGGGTGGGGAGGGGTCCCATGGGGGTGTTTATGGGGTGGGGAGGGGTCCCTTGGGGGTGTTTATGGGGTGGGAGGGGTCCCATGGGGGTGTTTATGGGGTGGGGAGGGGTCTCATGGGGGTGTTTATGGAGCAGGGGGGGGCTCTGGGGCTGGGACCCCTGCCCACGGCAATGGGTGGGGTGGGAGGGGTCCCATGGGGGTGTTTATGGGGTGGGAGGGGTCCTTTGGGGGTGTTTATGGGGTGGGGAGGGGTCCCATGGGGGGAGTTATGACCCTTTAGGGGGCACCCATTTTGAGGGGGGGTCGTCCTTTTGGGGGGTGTTTATGGGATGGGAGGGGTCCCATGGGGGTGTTTATGGGGTGGGGAGGGGTCCCATGGGGGTGTTTATGAGGTGGGGTCTGGGACCCCTGGGAGGGCACCCATTTTGGGGGGGGGGTCCTTTGGGGATGTTTATGGGGTGGGGAGGGGTCACATGGGGGGGGTTATGACCCCTTAGGGGGCACCCATTTTGAGGGGGGGGGGGTCCTTTTGGGGGGGTGTTTATGGGGTGGGGAGGGGTCCCATGGAGGGGTTTGGGACCCCCACCCATGGCAATGGGGAGAGAGGGGGGTCCTTTAGGGGGTCCCATGGGGGTGGGTTTAGGGATCCATGGGGGGGGTTATGACCCCTTAGGGGCACCCATTTCGGGGGGGGGTCCTTTTAGGGGGTGTTTATGGGGTGGGGAGGGGTCTGGGATTCCTGGGGGGGCGTCTGGGACCCCCTTTGGGGGGCACCCCTAGGGTTGGTTTGTGACCCCTCTGGTGACATTGGGGTGGGTGGGGAATTACGGGGGGGGGGATTTTTAAGCCCCTTCCCCAATTTTTTGTGCCCCCCCACCCCAGGCCTGGCCCCCTCGAGCGCCTTCGTGGCCCCCCCGGGCCCCACGGTTGCCCCCAGCCCCGCCAAGCTGCAGGCGGCCGCCGCCCTGGCCGAGGTGGCCAACGGCATCGAGAGCACCCCCGTGGTGAGTGAGGGGGGAAATCACCTTGAAATCACCCCCAAAATCCTCACAAACCCACCCAAAAATCCCCCCCAAAAATCCCGCCCAAAATCCTCACAAACCCACCCAAAAATCCCACCCAAAATCCTCACAAACCCACCCAAAAATCCCCCACAAAAATCCCACCCAAAATCCTCACAAACCCACCCAAAAATCCCCCCCAAAATCCTCACAAGCCCACCCAAAAATCCCTCCCAAAATCCTCACAAACCCACCCAAAAAATCTCACCCAAAATCCTCACAAACCCACCCAAAAATGCCCCAAAAATCCCCCCCAAAATCCTCACAAACCCACCCAAAAATCCCCCCCAAAATCCTCACAAACCCACCCAAAAATCCCCCAAAAATCCCCCCCAAAATCCTCACAAAGCCACCCAAAATCCCGCCCAAAATCCTCACAAACGCACCCAAAAATCCCGCCCAAAATCATCACAAACCTACCCAAAAATCCCCCCCAAAATCCTCACAAACCCACCCAAAAAATCCCGCCCAAAATCCTCACAAACCCACCCAAAAATGCCCCCCAAAATCCTCACAAACCCACCCAAAAATCCCGCCCAAAATCATCACAAACCTACCCAAATTCGCCCCCCAAAATCCTCACAAACCCACCCAAAAATCCCCCCCAAAATCCCCCCAAATCCCTCAAACTTCCCCCAATTTCCCCCCAAAATTGCCTCAATTTCCTTCCATAAAACCCCTCCATTTCCCCCTCAAAAATCCCTCCATTTCCCCCTCAAAAATCCCCCAAACTTTCCCCAGTTTCCCCCCAAATTTTTCCCCAATTTCCCCCTAAAAATCCCCCTAATTTCTCCCTTCAAAATCCCCCAAAATTGCCCCAATTTACCTCCATAAAATCCCTCAAATTCCCCCTAATTTCCCCCTCAAAAATCCCTCAATTTCCCCCCAAATTTTTCCCTAATTTCTCCCTCAAAAATACCCCAGAATTTCCCCAATTTCCCTCCATAAAATCCCCCCGATTTCCCCCAAAACTCCCCAATTCCCCTGAGTGTGCCCCTCTCTCCGTCCGCGGCAGAAGCCGGAGCCGGGGGCGCCGCCCAAGGCGCTGCCCAAGAAGGAGAACCAATGGTTCGACGTGGGCGTCATCAAGGGCACCACCATGATGGTCACTCACTACTTCCTGCCCCCCGACGACGCCGCCCCCGCCGACGTGAGTGACCCCCAGAGGGGACGGACGCGGGGACAGACACGGGGACAGCCAGGGACAGGCCTGGGGACATGGGGACAGACATGGGGACAGCCAGGGGCAGACACGGGCACAGCCAGGGACAGACCTGGGGACGCGGGGACAGACATGGGGACATCCAGGGGCAGACACGGGGACAGCTCTGGGACAGCTCTGGGACAGACATGGGGACAGCTCTGGGACAGACCTGGGGACACGGGGACAGACACGGGGACAGACACGGGGACAGGCCTGGGACAGACCTGGGGATGTGGGGACAGACCTGGGGACGTGGGGACAGACACGGGGACAGGCCTGGGACAGACCTGGGGATGTGGGGACAGACCTGGGGACGTGGGGACAGACACGGGGACAGGCCTGGGACAGACCTGGGGACACGGGGACAGACACGGGGACAGGCCTGGGACAGACCTGGGGACATGGGGACAGACATGGGGACAGGCCTGGGACAGACGTGGGGACAGACATGGGACAGACCTGGGGACGCAGGGACAGACCTGGGGACAGGCCTGGGACAGACCTGGGGACGTGGGGACAGACCTGGGGACATCCAGGGGCAGACACGGGGACAGCTCTGGGACAGCTCTGGGACAGACACGGGGACAGGCCTGGGACAGACCTGGGGACATGGGGACAGACACGGGGACGGACATGGGGACAGACACGGGGACAGCTCAGGACAGCCAGGGACAGACACAGGGACACGGGGACAGACATGGGGACAGCCAGGGACAGAGACGGGGACACAGGGACAGTCCTGGGACAGCTCCGTGGCATTGGGTTCCTGTCCCCACGGTGTCCCCACGGTGTCCCCATCATGTCCCCCTGTCCCCGCAGGACGACGCCTCAGGGGTCCCAGACCACTCCCAGCCATGGTACCATGGGCTGTCCCCTTAGGTCCGGGGCGTTTCTCTGCCATGTCCCCATATCCAGAGGGGTTCCTGTGTCCATGTCCCTGGCTCTGGGGGTTCCTGTGTCCGTGTCCCCACATCCACGGGGGTTCCTGTCCCCACGGTGTCCCCATCATGTCCCCATGGTGTCCCCCTGTCCCCGCAGGACGACGCCTCGGGGGTCCTGGACACCACTCGCAGCCATGGTGCCATGGGCCGTCCCCTCATGTCCGGGGCGTTTCTCTGTCCATGTCCCTGACTCTGGGGGGGTTCCTGTCCCCATGGTGTCCCCATCATGTCCCCATGGTGTCCCCCTGTCCCCGCAGGACGATGCCTCGGGGGTCCCGGACCACTCGCAGCTGCGCCGCCAGGAGCTGCAGCCGGGCACTGCGTACAAGTTCCCGCGTGGCCGGGCTCAACGCCTGCGGCCGCGGGCCCTTCTCGGAGCTGTCGGCCTTCAAAACCTGCCTGCCCGGCTTCCCCGGGGCGCCCTGCGCCATCAAGATCAGCAAGGTGACCCTGGCAGAGACCCCAGACCCATAACAGAGACCCCCACCCATGGGGGAGCCCCTAACATCAACCCAAACCCAACCCAACCCAACTCAAACCCAACCCAACCCAATCCAACCTGACCCTGTCCCTGCCCGGCTTCCCTGGGGCGCCCTGCGCCATCAAGATCAGCAAGGTGACCCTGGCAGGGACCCCAGACCCATAACGGGGACCCCCACCCATGGAGGAGCCCAAAACATCAACCCAAACCCAAACCCAACCCAACCCAACCCAACTCAAACCCAACCCAACCCAATCCAACCTGACCCTGTCCCTGCCCAGCTTCCCCGGGGCGCCCTGCGCCATCAGGATCAGCAAGGTGACCCTGGCAGGGACCCCAGACCCATAATGGGGACCCCAACCCACGGGGGAGCCCCTAACATCAACCCCAACCCGACCTGACCCAACCCAACCCAATCCAACCTGACCCTGTCCCTGCCCGGCTTCCCCAGGGCACCCTGCGCCATCAGGATCAGCAAGGTGACCCTGGCAGAGACCCCAGACCCAAAACAGGGACCCCAGACCCGCTGTGGGGACCCTCCTGTGTCACCCCCATGTCCTCTCTGTCTCATCTGTCCCTCCATGCCTTCCTGACCCCTGTGTCCCCACCATGTCCCCCTAACCCCCCCTATGTCACCCCTGACCCTCTCATGTCCTCCTAACCCCTCATGTCCCTCTGTCCCCCCGACCCCTCCATGTCCCTCCTGACCCCTCCATGTCCTTCTGTCCCCCCTGACCCCATCTCCCCTGTGTCCCCGTCATGTCCCTCTGTCCCCCCTGACCCCTCCATGTCCCCCCTGACCCCTCCATGTCCCCATATCCCCCCTGACCCCTCCCATATCCCCCCTGACCCCTCCATGTCCCTCTGTCCCCCCTGACCCCTCCATGTCCCCCCTGACCCCTCCATGTCCCCATATCCCCCCTGACCCCTCCCATATCCCCCCTGACCCCTCCATGTCCCTCTGTCCCCCCCGACCCCTCCATGTCCCCCATGCCCCCTCCATGTTCCCCCTGACCCCTCCATATCCCCCCTGACCCCTCCATGTCCCCACGCCCCCCCTGACCCCTCCATGTCCCCCTGTCCCTCCTGACCCCTCCATGTTCCCCCTGACCCCTCCATGTCCATCCTGACCCCTCCATGTCCCCCATGCCTCACGCCTCCATGTCCCCACACCCCCCCTGACCCCTCCATGTCCCTCCATGTCCCCACACCCCCCCTGACCCCTCCATGTCCCCACGTCCCCCCTGACCCCTCCATGTCCCCCTGTCCCCCCTGACCCCTCCATGTCCCCCCTGACCCCTCCATGTCCCCCATGCCTGACCCCTCCATGCCCCCCTGACCCCTCCATGTCCCCACGCCCCCCCTGACCCCTCCACGTCCATCCTGACCCCTCCATGTCCCCACGCCCCCCCTGACCCCTCCATGTCCCCACGCCTGACCCCTCCGTGTCCCCTCTCTCTCCGTGGTGTCCCCAGAGCCCCGACGGGGCGCACCTGACGTGGGAGCCGCCGTCGGTGACGTCGGGCCGCATCGCCGAGTACTCGGTGTACTTGGCCATCCAGGGGGGGCCCGGGGGGGGCCCCGAGGCGCGCGGGGGGGGGCGCCCAGCTGGCCTTCATGAGGGTCTATTGTGGGCCCAGCCCCTCGTGCCTGGTGCCGGCCTCCAGCCTGGCCAGCGCCCACATCGACCACACCACCAAGCCGGCCATCATCTTCCGCATCGCCGCCCGCAACGACAAGGGCTACGGCCCCGCCACGCAGGTGCGGTGGCTGCAAGGTGGGTCTGGGGCTCTCAAATGAGTCTGGGGGCTCTGAAATGAGTCTGGGGGCTGCACACCCCTGGGGGACACTGTGGGAGTGGGATTGTCCCCCTATCACCCACCCGCAACGACAAGGGCTACGGCCCCGCCACACAGGTGCGGTGGCTGCAAGGTGGGTCTGGGGCTCCGAAATGAGTCTGGGGGCTCTGAAATGAGTCTGGGGGCTGCACATCCCTGGGGGCGTTTGTGGCACTGGGATTGTCCCCCTGTCATCCACCCACAACGACAAGGGCTACAGCCCCGCCACCCAGGTGCGGTGGCTGCAAGGTGGGTCTGGGGCTCTGAAATGAGTCTGGGGGCTGCCAGGTGGGTCTGGAGGCTCTGAAATGAGTCTGGGGGCTGCCAGCTGGGTCTGGGGGCTGCAAGGTGGGTCTGGAGGCTCTCAAATGGGTCCGGGGGCTCTGAAATGAGTCTGGGTTTGTGGCACTGGGATTGTCCCCCTGTCACCCACCCTGTCAAGGACAATGGCTACGGCCCTGCCACCCAGGTGTGAGGGCTGCCAGCTGGGTCTGGGGGCTCTGAAATGAGTCTGGGGGCTGCCAGGTGGGTCTGGAGGCTCTCAAATGGGTCTGGGGGCTGCACACAGCTCTGGGAGGCGGTGGGAGTGGGATTGTCCCCCTGTCACCCACCCGCAATGACAATGGTTACAGCCCGAGCACTGAGGTGCGGTGGCTGCAAGGTGGGTCTGGGGCCTCTGAAA
>NW_027269398.1:127843-171007 GCF_023055355.1 Agelaius tricolor | reverse complement strand
AATGGTGCCCAAAATGAACCAAAAATGACCAAAAAATGTCCCAAAATATGAAATAAAAATGGTCCCAAAATGACCCAAAAAGTACCCTAAAATGGCGCAAGAAATGGTCCCAAAATGACCCAAAAACGTCCCAAAAATGAAAAAAATGGTCCCAAAATGACCCTAAAATGACCCAAAAAATGGTGCCCAAAATGGTCCCAAAATGATCCAATAAGGGCCCAAAATATGAAAAAAAAAAGGTCCAAAAATGACCCAAAAATGACCCAAAAAAAGGCCCTAAAATGGCGCCCAAAATGGTCCCAAAATGACCCAAAAATGGCCTAAAAATGACCCGGAAATGAGGCAAAAAATGGTCCCAAAATGGTCCCAAAATGACCCAAAAATGGCCTCAAAATGACCCGAAAATGAGGCAAAAAATGGTCCCAAAATGAACTAAAAATGGTCTGGAAATGGCCCAAGAAATTGGGACAAATTGGTCCATAAATGACCCAAAAATGGCCCTAAAATAACCCAAAAATGTCCCAAAAAATGAAATAAAAGTGGTCCCAAAATAACCCTAAAATGACCCAAAAAATGACCCTAAAATGGTGCCCAAAATGACCCAAAAACGGCCTCAAAAACGACCCGAAATGGCCAAGAAAAGACCCGAAAATGAGGCAAAAAATGGTCCCAAAAATGACCCGAAAATGGCTTTAAATGGCTCCGAAAATGAGGCAATAAATGGTCCCAAAATGATCCAAAAATGTCCCAAAAAATGAAAGAAAAATGGTCCCAAAATGACCCAAAAAAGGCCATAAAATGGTGCCCAAAATGGTCCCAAAATGACCCAAAAATAGCCTCGAAAATGGCTTTAAGTGTCTCGAAAATGAGGCAATAAATGGTCCCAAAATGAGCCAAAAATGGTCTGAAAATGAACCAAGAAATTGGGCCAAATGGTCCATAAATGACCCAAAAATGGCCCCAAAATGTCCCAAAAAATGAAACAAAATGGTCCCAAAATGACCCAAAAAAGGCCCTAAAATGGCGCCCAAAATGGTCCCAAAATGATCCAAAATGTCCCAAAAAATGAAAAAAAATGGTCCTAAAATGGCACCCAAAATGACCCAAAAAATGACCAAAACATGTCCCAAAATATGAAATAAAAATGGTCCCAAAATTACCCTAAAATGACCCAAAAAAAGGCCCCTAAAATGGTCCCAAAATGGTCCCAAAATGACCCAAAAATGTCCCAAATCATGAAACAAAAATGGTCCCAAAATGATCCAAAAATGTCCCAAAAAATGAAACAAAAATGGTCCCAAAATGACCCAAAAAATGAAAAAAATGGTCCCAAAATGACCCTAAAATGACCCAAAAAATGGTGCCCAAAACGGTCCCAAAATGATCCAAAAGGGCCCAAATACTAAATAAAAATGGTCCCAAAATGACCCTAAAATGACCCAAAAAATGGTGCCCAAAATGGTCCCAAAATGACCAAAAAATGTCCCCAAAATATGAAATAAAAATGGTCCCAAAATGGCCTCAAAATGACCCAAAAAAGGCCCTAAAATGGTGCCCAAAAATGGTCCCAAAATGACCCAAAAATGGCCTCAAAAATGGCTTTAAATGGCTCCAAAAATGGACAAGAAAAGACCCAAAAATGAGGCAAAAATTGGTCCCAAAAAGAGCCAAAAATGGCCTCAAAATGACCCGAAAATGAGGCAAAAAATGGTCCCAAAATGGTCCCAAAATGAGCCAAAAATGGTCTGGAAATGGCCCAAAAATTGCCCAAAAAATGACCCAAAATGACCAAAAAATGTCCCAAAAATGTCCTAAAAATGACAAAAAATGGCCTAAAAATTGCCCCAAAAAAGACCAAAAAATTGCCAAGAATTGGCTCAAAAAAGGCCAAAAATTGCCCCAAAAATGACCCAAAATGACCCAAATAATGGCCCAAAAATTATCCAAAAAATGGACAAAAATTGCCCCAAAAATGGCCAAAAAAATGCCCCAAAAATGACCCAAACATGATCAAGAAATGCCCCAAAAATGGCCCAAAAATGATCAAAAAGTTCCCCAAAAAATCACCCAAAAATGACCCAAAAATGACCCCAAAAATGGCCCAAAAATGATTAAAAAATGACCAAAAAATGGCTCAAAAATGATTAAAAAATTGCCAAAAATTGCCCCAAAAAATGGCACAAAAATGATCAAAAAATGGCCAAAAATGACCAAAAAATGACCAAAAATGACCCAAAAAATGGCCAAAAAATTGACAAAAATTTCCCCGAAAATGACCCAAAAAATGGCCCAAAAATGATCAAAAAATGTCCCAAAAATGACAAAAAATGGCCTAAAAATTGCCCCCAAAATGACCAAAAATGACCAAAAATTGCCCAAAAAATGGCCCAAAAAATGGCCCAAAATGACCAAAAAACGGCCAAAATTTTCCCCAAAATGACCCAAAAATTCTCCCAAAAATGACCAAAAAATGGCCTAAAAATTGCCCCCAAAATGACCAAAAAATTGCCCCAAAATGACCAAAATTTGCCCCAAAAATGCCCCAAAAATGACCAAAAGTGACCCAAAAAATGATCCAAAAATGACCCAAAAAATGCCCCCACAAATGACCCAAAAATGGCCCAAAAATTGCCCCCAAAATGCCCCAAAAAATGACCCAAAAATGCCCCAAATATGCCCAAAAGGAACAAAAAAGACCAAAAAATTGCCAAAAATTGCCTCAAAAGAGGCCAAAAATTGCCTCAAAAGAGGCCAGAAATGACCCAAAAAATGGACAAAAATTTCCCCAAAATGCCCCAAAAATGCCCCAAAAATGCCCCAAAAAATGCCCCAAAAATGACCAAAAAATAACCAAAAAATGGCCCAAAAATGATCAAAAAATGATCAAAAAATGACCTAAAATGACCCAAAAAATGGCCAAAAATGACCCAAAATATGACCAAAACATGACCAAAAAATGGCCAAAAATAACCAAAAAATGACCAAAAAATGACCAAAAATGATCAAAATATGGCCAAAAATTTTCCCCAAAATGACCCCAAAATGACCCCAAAAATGACCAAAAAATGCCCCAAAAATGATCAAAAAATTGACAAAAATTTCCCCGAAAATGGCAAAAAAATGACCCAAAAATGACCCCAAAATGACCAAAAATTCCCCCAAAAATGCCCCAGACCGCCCCTCCCCCACCCCAGTCCCATCTGGGGGTGGGGGATGGGAAGGGGGGGGAGGGGCCCGCCCCTCCCCCTCCCCCGTTCGGGTCCATCGGGGTCGCCCCGAGGGGGAGGGGCGGGGGTGGGGAGGGGCTGGGATTGGAGGGTGGGGGAGGGGCTCGGAGTGGAATTTTCTGGGCATTTTTTGGGTGAATTTCTGGGATTTTGGGCATTTTTAGGGTGAATTTTTAGGGTGAATTTTGGGGTTTTAGGGGTGATTTTTTGGGGAATTTTTGGGGCTTTTATGTTGATTTTTTGGGATTTTTAGGGTGAATTTTTGGCTGGATTTTCCAGAAATTTGGGATTTTTCAGGGTGGATTTTCAGGGTTTTGGGGTGATTTTTGGGGATTTTCAGGAGGATTTTTGGGGTGAATTTTGGGGTTTTTGGGGTGAATTTTTGGGGTTTTTGGGGTGATTTTTTGGGGGAATTTTCGGGGCTTTTATGTTGATTTTTTGGGATTTTTAGGGTGAATTTTTGGCTGGATTTCCAGAAATTTGGGATTTTTCAGGGTGGATTTTCAGGGTTTTGGGGGTGATTTTTGGGGTGATTTTCAGAGAGGATTTTTAGGGTGAATTTTGGGGTTTTTGGGGTGAATTTTGGGGTTTCTGGGCTGATTTTTTTGGGGAATTTTCGGGGCTTTTATGTTGATTTTTTTTTTATTTTTAGGCTGAATTTTTAAGGGGAATTTTTGAGTGGATTTTCCAGAAATTTGGGATTTTTCAGGGTGGATTTTCAGGGTTTTGGGGTGATTTTTTGGGATTTTCAGGGAGGATTTTTGGGGTGAATTTTGGGGTTTTTGGGGTGATTTTTTGGGGAATTTTCAGGGCTTTTATGTTGATTTTTTTGGGATTTTTTGGGGTTGAATTTTTTAAGGGGATTTTTTGGGTGGATTTTCCAGAATTTGGGATTTTTCAGGTGGATTTTTTGGGTGAATTTTGGGGTTTTTGGGGTGATTTTTTGGGGAATTTTCGGGGCTTTTATAATGATTTTTTGGGATTTTTAGGGTGAATTATTAGGGTGAATTTTGGGGTTTTTAGGGGTGATTTTTTGGGGAATTTTTGGGGCTTTTATGTTGATTTTTTGGGGATTTTTAGGGTGAATTTTTGGCTGGATTTTCCAGAAATTTGGGATTTTTCAGGGTGGATTTTCAGGTTTTGGGGTGAATTTTTGGGGTTTTTTGGGGCGAATTTTTGGGATTTTTGGGGTGATTTTTTTGGGGAATTTTCGGGGCTTTTATGTTGATTTTTTGGGATTTTTAAGGTGAATTTTTAAGGGGATTTTTGGCTGGATTTTCCAGAAATTTGGGATTTTTCAGGGTGGATTTTCAGGGTTTTTGGGGTGATTTTGGGGATTTTCAGGAAGGATTTTTAGGGTGAATTTTGGGGTTTTTTGGGTGAATTTTTGGGGTTTTTGGGGTGATTTTTGGGGATTTTCAGGGTGGATTTTTGGGGTGAATTTTGGGGGTTTTTGGGGTGAATTTTTGGGGTTTTTGGGGTGATTTTTTGGGATTTTCAGGGA
Organism: Agelaius tricolor; assembly: GCF_023055355.1. Lineage (NCBI taxonomy): Eukaryota > Metazoa > Chordata > Aves > Passeriformes > Icteridae > Agelaius > Agelaius tricolor. The sequence continues at coordinate 166,276 of NW_027269398.1, read as the reverse complement.
GGATTTTTGGGGTGAATTTGGGGTTTTAGGGGTGATTTTTTGGGGTTTTTGGGGTGTTTTTTTTGGGGAATTTTCGGGGCTTTCAAGTTGATTTTTTGGGATTTTTAGGGTGAATTTTAGGGTGAATTTTGGGGTTTTTGGGGTGATTTTTTTGGGAATTTTCGGGGCTTTCAAGTTCTTTTTTTTGGATTTTAAGGGTGATTTTTTAAGGGGAATTTTTGAGTAGATTTTCCAGAAATTTGGGATTTTTCAGGTCCAAAGATTTGGACTTTGAGGGGTGGGGGAGGGGATTGGAAGGGTGGGGGAGGGGATTTGAGGGGTGGGGGAGGGGCCGGAATTGGACTTTGAGGGGTGGGGGAGGGGCCCCGCCCGGAGGGGATTAGGCGCGAGCCGGGGGTGGGGGAGGGGCTGTGTGGGGGGGGGAGGGGGATGGCGGCTCCCGGAGCGGATCCCTGGGATTTGGGGGTGATCGGGGGGTATTTCCTGCTCGTCATGGCCGTGGGCTCTGGGTAAGGATCCTCCCCTCTTCCCCAAGCTCAGAAAAGAATAAAAAAACAAAAAAACCAAAAAAAAAATTTCCCTAAATCCATGAAAATCAACCCAAAAAATCGCCCTGAAAAAATTCCCCCTAAAAATGCCAAAAAATCACATAAAAGCCTCGAAAATTCCCCCAAAAATCACCCCAAAAAACCCAAAAATTCACCCCAAAAATCACCCCAAAAGCCCCAAAAATTCACCCTGAAAATCAGCACATAAATCCACCCAAACCCCCTGAAATTCACCCCAAAAATCAAAAAAAAATCACCCCAAAACCCTGAAAATTCACCTGAAAATCCTCCCTGAAAATCCCCAAAAAAACAACCCAAAAACCCTGAAAATCCACCCTGAAAAATCCCAAATTTCTGGAAAATCTACCCAAAAATTCCCCTTAAAAAATTCCCCCTAAAAATCCCAAAAATCAACTTAAAAGCCTCGAAAATTCCCAAAAAAATCACCCCCAAAAAACCCAAAAATTACCCCAAAACCAAAAAAAAAAAATCATCCAAAAAACCCTGAAAATCCACCCAAAAAATCCACCTGAAAAATCCCAAATAATCAACTTAAAAGCCTCGAAAATTCCCCAAAAAAATCACCCCAAAAAATCACCCTGAAATCCCAAAAATCACCCCAAAAACCCCAAAAATCCACCCTGAAAATCCCAAAAAATCACCCCAAAAATCCCTGAAAATCAACCCAAAAAATCGCCCTAAAAAATTCCCCCCAAAAATGCCCAAAAATCAACATAAAAGCCTCGAAAATTCCCCAAAAAATCACCCAAAAACCCAAAAATTCACCCCAAAAATCACCCCAAAAACCCCAAAAATTCACCCTGAAAATCAGCACATAAATCCACCCAAAACCCCTGAAATTCACCCCAAAAATCAAAAAAAAATCACCCCAAAAACCTTGAAAATTCATCCTAAATATCCCCCAAAATCAACTTCAAAGTCTCGAAAATTCCCAAAAAATCACCCAAAAAATTCACCCCAAAAATCAGCCCAAAACCCGCAAAAATTCACCCTGAAAATCCACCCTGAAAATCCCCAAAAATCACCCCCAAAAACCCCAAAAATCCACCCTGAAAATCCTCAAAAAATCACCCCAAAAACCCTGAAAATCCACCCTGAAAATCCCCAAAAATCACCCTAAAAACCCCAAAAATCCTCCCTGAAAATCCCCAAAATCACCCCCAAAACCCACCCTGAAAATCCCAAAAAAATCACCCCCAAAACCCTGAAAAATCCCAAATTTCTGGAAAATCAACCCAAAAATTCCCCTTAAAAATCACCCCAAAAACCCCAAAAATTCACCCCAAAAACCCCGAAAATTCCCCCAAAAATCCACCTGAAAAATCCCAAATTTCTGGAAAATCCATCCAAAAATCCCCCTTAAAAATTCACCCTAAAATGCCCAAAAAATCAACTTAAAAGCCTCGAAAATTCCCTCAAGAAAATCACCCCAAAAACCCAAAAATTCACCCCAAAAATCACTCAAAAACCCCCTGAAATTCACCCTGAAAATCCCCAAAATCACCCCAAAAACCACCCTGAAAATCCCGAAATTTCTGGAAAACCAACCCAAAAATTTCCCTTAGAAATTCACCCTAAAAATCCCAAAAAATCAACATAAAAGCCCCGAAAATTCCCCAAAAAAATCACCCCAAAAACCCCAAAATTCACCCCAAAAATCTTCCCTAAAAATCCCAAAAAATCACCCCAAAACCCCTGAAAATCCACCCCAAAAATCCACCTGAAAAATCCCAAATTTCTGTAAAATCAACTCAAAAAATCAACCAGAAAATGTTAAAAAATACCCCAAAAAAATTCACCATAAAAAAAAATAATAATTAAAAAAATCAACCCTAAAAAATCCCCAAATCCTGGAAATTCACCCCAAAATCCCCAGAAAATTCCACTCTGAAATCCCAAAATCCCAAAATTTCACCCCAAAAATTCACTTTAAAAATCCCAAAAAAATCACTTTAAAAATCCCCAAAAATCCTGGAAAATCAACCCAAAATTCACCCTAAAAATCAATTTTAAAAACCCGAAAATTAAAAAAAAAAATCAACCTAAAAACCCCAAAAATTCACCCCAAAATCACGAAAATTTACCCCAAAAAAATCACCCCAAAAAATCCCCAAAATCCTGGAAAATCAACCCAAAAATTCTCCTAAAAATCCCAAAATCCTGAAAATTTACCCCAAAAAATTCACACTAAAAATGCCAAAATCCCAGAAATTCAACCCAAAAATTCACCCTAAAAATCCCTAAAAAATCAACCCTAAAAAATCCTAAAAATCCTGGAAATTCACCTCAAAAAATCAACCCTAAAAATGCCAAAATTCTGAAAATTTTCCCCAAAAAATTCACCCTAAAAATGCCAAAATCCCGGAAATTCAACCCAAAAAATCCCCAAAAAAATCCACCTGAAAAATCCCAAAATCCTGGAAAATCGACCCAAAAATCCACCCTAAAAAATCCCAAAATCCCAGAAATTCACCCCAAAAATTTGACCCCCAAAAAATCCCAAAATCGCAGAAATTTACCCCAAAAAAATTCACCCCGAAAATCCTGAAAATTCACCCCAAAAAATCCCAAAAATTCAACTCTAAAAAATCCCCAAATTCTGAAAATTCACCCCAAAAATCTGATCCGTACTGGTTTATACTGGTTTATACTGGTTTATATTGGTCTATAAGAGAGCTCCCAATCCAAGATGGCCGCCAAGTTATCCAAGATGGCCGCCAAGGAGAGCAGCTGGGAGGGACTGGGAGCACTGGTTTGGACTGGGAGGGCACTGGGAGGGGACTGGGAGGAGATTGGGACAGTCCGTACTGGTCTATACTGGTTTATACTGGTTTATACTGGTTAATGACCTAGCAATCCAAGATGGCGGCGAAATAACGCAATCTAAGATGGCGGCCTAATAATGCAATCCAAGATGGCCACCAAGGACAGCAGCCAGGCGGGACTGGGAGCACTGGTTTAGACTGGGAGGGTCCATACTGGTCTATACTGGTTTGTACTGGTTTATACTGGTGAGCTAGCAATCCAAAATGGCGGCCAAATAACGTAATCCAAGATGGCCGCCGAGTTATCCAAGATGGCCGCCAAGGAGAGCAGCTGGGTGGGACTGGGAGCACTGGTTTGGACTGGGAGCACACTGGGAGGAGATTGGGACAGCCCATACTGGTTTATACTGGTTTATACTGGTTTATACTGGTTTAGAGTGGTAAGTGAGCTAGCAATCCAAGATGGCGGCCAAATAACGCAATCCAAGATGGCCGCCAAGGAACGCAGCCAGGCAGGACTGGGAGCGCACTGGGAGGGTCCATACTGGTCTATACTGGTGAGCTAGCAATCCAAGATGGCGGCCAAATAACACAATCCAAGATGGCGGCCTAATAATGCAATCCAAGATGGCCACCAAGGAACACAGCCAGGTGGGACTGGGAGCACTGGTTTGGACTGGGAGGGCACTGGGAGGGGACTGGGAGGAGATTGGGACAGTCCATACTGGTTTATACTGGTTTATACTGGTTTATACTGGTTTGGAGTGGTCAGTGAGCTAGCAATCCAAGATGGCGGCCAAATAACGCAATCCAAGATGGCCACCATGGACAGCAGCCGGGTGGGACTTGGAGCACTGGTTTGGACTGGGAGCGCACTGGGAGGAGACTGGGACAGTCCATACTGGTTTATACTGGTGAGCTTGCAATCCAAGATGGCGGCCAAATAACGCAATCCAAGATGGCCGCCCAGGACAGCAGCCGGGTGGGACTGGGAGGCGACTGGGAGGAGATTGGGACAGTCCATACTGGTTTATACTGGTTTATACTGGTTGGTGAGCTAGCAATCCAAGATGGCGGCCAAATAACACAATCCAAGATGGCGGCCTAATAACGCAATCCAAGATGGCCGCCAAGGACAGCAGCCAGGTGGGACTGGGAGCACTGGTTTGGACTGGGAGCGCACTGGGAGGGTCCATACTGGTTTATACTGGTTTATACTGGTTTATACTGGTTTAGAGTGGTTAGTGAGCTAGCAATCCAAGATGGCGGCCAAATAACGCAATCCAAGATGGCCACCAAGGAACGCAGCCAGGCAGGACTGGGAGCACTGGTTTGGACTGGGAGCGCACTGGGAGGGTCCATACTGGTCCATACTGGTCCATACTGGTTTATACTGGTTTGTACTGGTCCAAACTGGTTTCTACTGGTCCCAGTCCCTGCGCAGGCGCGGTGGGCGGAGCCTCTCCGGGTATTTCCTGGCCGGACGCAGCATGACCTGGGCCCCGGTGAGTGCCCAAACTGGTTTGAACTGGTTTGTACTGGTTTGTACTGGTTTTGTACTGGTTTTGTACTGGTTTTGAACTGGTTTGAACTGGTTTGAAGTGGTTTTGTACTGGTTTTGTACTGGTTTTTACTGGGAATGGAGGGGTCACCTTGAGGTCACTCAGGGGGAATTTTTGGGGTCATTTTGGGCCATTTTGGGCCATTTTTGGGGGCATTTTGGGCCATTTTGGGTCATTGGTCACTCATTGGTCACTCTGGGGTCACCTTGAGGTCACCTCGGGGTCACTTTGGGGCCATTTTTGGGGTCACTTTTGGGGTCACTTTTTAGGGTCACCGGGGTCACTCATTGGTCACTCAGAGGTCACTTTGGGGTCACTTTTGGTCACTTTGGGGCCATTTTTGGGGTCACTTTTGGGGTCATTCATTGGTCACTCATTGGTCACTTTTTGGTCACTTTGGGGCCATTTTTGGGGTCATTTTTGGGGTCATTTTTGGGGTCATTCATTGGTCACTCTGGGGTCACTCTGGGGTCACTTTGGGGCCATTTTTGGGGTCACTTTTGGGGTCATTCATTGGTCACTCATTGGTCACTTTTTGGTCACTTTGGGGCCATTTTTGGGGCCATTTTTGGGGTCATTTTTGGGGTCATTCATTGGTCACTCTGGGGTCACTCTGGGGTCACTTTGGGGCCGTTTTTGGGGTCCCTTTTGGTCACTTTTTGGTCACTTTGGGGCCATTTTTGGGGTCGTTTATGGGGTCACTCATTGGTCACTCAGGGGTCCCTTTTGGTCACTTTTTGGTCACTTTGGGGCATTTTTGGGGTCATTTTTGGGGTCACTTTTCTGGTCACTCAGGGGTCACTTTCAGTCCTTTTTGGTCACTTTTTGGTCACTTTGGGGCCATTTTTGGGGTCACTTTTGGGGTCACTCATTGGTCACCCAGGGGTCCCTTTTGGTCACTTTTTGGTCACTTTGGGGTCATTTTTAGGGTCACTCAGGTGTCACTCATTGGTCACTCAGGGCTCCCTTTTGGTCACTTTGGGGCCATTTTTGGGGTCACTTTTGGGGTCACTCAGGGGTCACTCATTGGTCACTCTGAGGTCACTCATTGGTCACTTTTTGGTCACTCAGGGGTCACTTTTGAGTTCACCTTGGGGTCACTTTTGGGGTCACTCATTGGTCACTCAGGGGTCACTTTTGGTCACTTTTTGGTCACTTTGGGGTCACTTGGGGGTCTTTTCTGGGGTCACTTTTGTGGTCCCTTTTGGTCACTCATTGGTCACTTTGGGGTCACTTTGGGACCATTTTTGGGATCATTTTTTGGGATCATTTTTTGGGTCACTTTTGGGGTCACTCATTGGTCACTCATTGGTCACTCATTGGTCACTCAGGGGTCACTTTTGTGGTCACTCTTGGTCCCCTCCCCAGGTGGGGGCCTCGCTCTTTGCCAGCAACATCGGCTCCGGCCACTTCGTGGGGCTGGCGGGGACGGGGGCGGCCGGAGGCATCGCCGTGGGAGGCTTTGAATGGAGCGTGAGTCGCGATATCTCGCGATATATCGCGATATGAGCCCCCCTTAGCTCGCGAGATCTCGCCTTATCATCCCTTATCTCGCGCGCGCACCCCCCCCCCCCCCCCCGCCCGCGACGGTTCTCTCGCGATACAACGGCTCCCCCTGCTGGTGCTCTCGCGATATCGCAACCCCCGGCTGGTTCTCTCGCGGTATCAGCGGCGCTTCTCGCGATATCGGCGCCCCCCCCCCAGCTTGGCCTCGCCCTCAGGCATGGCCACGCCCCCTTATGGCGATGTAGCCCCGCCCCCTATCGCGATATATCGCCCCTTTTTCCCCAGGGCATGTTCATTGTGCTGCTGCTGGGCTGGGTGTTCGTGCCCATCTACCTGAGAGCCGGGGTGAGACTGGGAGGAACTGGGAGGGAACTGGTTTATACTGGTTTATACTGGGAGGGACTGGGAGGGACTGGGAGGGGACTGGTTTATACTGGGAGGGGATTGGGAGGGACTGGGAGGGGACTGGGGGATACTGGGATGGACTGGGGGAGAACTGGGAAGGAACTGGGAGGGAACTGGGATATACTGGGGGATACTGGGATGGACTGGGATGAACTGGGAGGGACTGGGATGGAACTGGGAGGATACTGGGAGGGACTGGGATGGACTGGGAGGGACTGGGAGGGACTGGTTTATACTGGGAGGGAATGGGAGGGACTGGGGGATACTGGGATGGACTGGGAGGGACTGGGAGGGAACTGGGATGGACTGGGGGATACTGGGATGGAACTGGGAGGGACTGGGAGGGATTGGGGGGAACTGGTTTATACTGGGATGGACTGGGAGGGATTGGGATGGACTGGAATAAACTGGGAGGGACTGGGAGGGACTGGGAGGGAACTGGGAGGGACTGGGAGGGACTGGGATATACTGGGGGATACTGGGAGGGAACTGGGATGGACAGGGAGGGACTGGGAAGGAACTGGGAGGGAACTGGTTTATACTGGGAGGGAACTGGGAGGGACTGGGAGGGACTGGGGAGGAACTGGGATATACTGGGGGATACTGGGAGGGACTGGGAAGGACTGGATGGGATTTGGAATGGACTGGGTTATACTGGTTTATACTGGGAGGGAACTGGGAGGGCACTGGGAATGGACTGAGAGGGAAGTGGGTTATACTGGGAGGGAACTGGTTTATACTGGTTTATACTGGTTTATACTGGTTTATACTGGTTTATACTGGTTTATACTGGGAGGGCCCGGGCGTGGCTTAAATGGCTCCAGACATGGGTGGGGTCCAAACGGGCGTGGCTTAAATGGAAGTGGGCGTGGCCTAACGAGCTACGGGGTAAATCGGCATGGCCTAAAGGGATGTGGGCGTGGCTTATTGGTGGGCGTGGCCTAACAGTCTGGGTCTAAATGGGCGTGGCATAATTAAGAATGGGCGTGGCCTAACGCGGTGTGGGATAAATAGGCGTGGCCTAAGGGATGTGGGCGTGTCCCGGTGGTTTATTTATGGGCGTGGCCTAACAGAGTTGGGTTTAAATGGACGCCATATAATTAAGAATGGGCGTGGCCTAACTCAATGTGGGCGTGGCCAATGGGGATGTGGGGTAAATAGGCGTGACCTAAGGGGGTGTGGGCGTGGTTTGTGAGTGGGCGTGGCCTAAAGTGGGCGTGTCCAGGTGAGCACCATGCCCGAGTACCTGGGCCGGCGCTTCGGGGGGGGGCGGATCCGGCTCTACCTGGCCCTGCTGTCCCTGGGCCTCTACGTCAGCACCAAGATCTCGGTACTGGTTCATACTGGTTTGTACTGGTTCATACTGGTTTGTACTGGTTTGTACTGGTTTATACTGGTTTATACTGGTTTTTACTGGTTTATACTGATTTAAACTGGTTTATACTGGTTTATACTGGGAGGGGTCTGGGAGGGGTCTGGGAGGGACTGGGATGGGTTTTTACTGGTTTATACTGGTTTATACTGGTTTGGGTCCGGATCCCAGTCCCTCCCAGTCCATTCCCAGTTAATCCCAGTCCCCTCCCAGTTCCCTCCCAGTTCCCTCCCAGTTTATCCCAGTCCCTCCCAATCCATTCCCAGTCCCTCCCAGTATATCCCAGTTCCCTCCCAGTCCCTCCCAGTCCATTCCCAGTCCCACCCAGTTTGTCCCAGTCCCTCCCAGTTCCCTCCCAGTATAACCCAGTTCCCTCCCAATCCATTCCCAGTATATCCCAGTCCCTCCCAGTCCATTCCCAGTCCTTCCCAGTCCATTTCCAGTCCCTCCCAATCCATTTCCAGTTAATCCCAGTCCCTCCCAGTCCCTCCCAGTCCCTCCCAGTCCCTTCCCAGTCCATTCCCAGTCCCTCCCAGCCCCTCCCAATCCATTCCCAGTTTGTCCCAGTCCCTTCCCCGTCCATCCCAGTTTATCCCAGTCCCTCCCAGTATAACCCAGTCCCTCCCAGTTCCCTCCCAGTTTATCCCAGCCCCTCCCAATCCATTCCCAGCCCCTCCCAGCCCCTCCCAATCCATTCCCAGTCCCTCCCAGTTTGTCCCAGTCCCTCCCAGTTCCCTCCCAATCCATTCCCAGTTTATCCCAGTCCATTCCCAGTTTATCCCAGGTCCCTCCCAGTCTCTCCCAGTCCATTCCCAGTCCCTCCCAGTATAACCCAGTCCCTCCCAATCCATTCCCAGTTTGTCCCAGTCCCTTCCAGTCCATTCCCAGTCCCTCCCAGTCCCTCCCAATCCATTCCCAGTCCCTCCCAGTTTGTCCCAATCCATTCCCAGTCCCTCCCAGTCCAAACCAGTACAAACCAGTCCGCCCGCAGGTGGACATGTACTCGGGGGCGCTGTTCATCCGCGAGGCGCTGGGCTGGGACCTCTACGGCTCCGTGGGGGCCCTGCTGGGCGTCACCGCCCTCTACACCGTCACTGGTTTGTACTGGGTTATACTGGTTTGGACTGGGAGGGGACTGGGATGGACTGGGAATGGATTGGGAGGGACTGGGTTATACTGGGAGGGACTGGGAGGAGAATAAAGGGTTAAAAATGTGGGGAAAAGTGGTGCTGGGAGTGATTTTTTTATACTGGTTTGTACTGGTTTGTACTGGTTTGTACTGGGAATGGGCTGGGAGGGGTCTGGGTTATACTGGGAGGGACTGGGAATGGTCCATACTGGTCCATACTGGTTTATACTGGTCCATACTGGTCCGTACTGGCCCATACTGGTCCCTACTGGTTTATACTGGTCCGTACTGGTTTATACTGGTCCGTACTGGTCCATACTGGTCTATACTGGTCCATACTGGTTTATACTGGCCCATACTGGTCCATACTGGTCCCTATGAGTCTGTGCATGGTTTGGAGTAGTGGGCGTGGCTTAAGTGCATCAGGGTAGGTGTAGGCGTGGCCTAACTGGATGTGGGTGGGGCCTATCTGAGTGTGGGCAGGGCCTAACTGGGTGTGGGCCAGTGTAGGCGTGGCCTAATGTAGACGGTGTGATCCAATTGGCTGGAACAAATATGGGCGTGGCCTAACGAGGTGGGCGTGGCTTAACTGGATGTGGGCGTGGCCTAACTGGGTCTGGGGCAATGTGGGCGTGGCCTGAGTGTTGAGCGATGTGGGCGTGGCCTAACTGGGTCTGGGTGTGGCCTATCTGGGTCTCAGCTCCTGTGGGCGTGGCCTAACTGGGCTTTGGTCAATATGGGCGTGTCCTAACAGGGTGGGCGTGGCCTAACTGGGTTTGTGTCGATGTGGGCGTGGCCTATCTGGATGTGGGTGCGACCTAACCGGGTTTGTGTCGATGTGGGCGTGGCCTAGAGCGGTGTGGGCGTGGCCTAACCGGGTTTGTGTCGGTGTGGGCGTGGCCTAATTTGGTTTGTTGCCCACGTGGGCGTGGCCTGGCGCGGTGGGCGTGGCCAGGCGGGCTGACGGCGCTGATGTTCGCGGACCTGGTGCAGACCCTGATCATCATCGCGGGCGCCTCCGTGCTGGCCGGCTACGGTACTGGGCTATACTGGTTTATACTGGGTTATACTGGTTATACTGGGCTATACTGGGTTATACTGGTTTATACTGGGTTATACTGGTTTATACTGGGTTATACTAGTTTATACTGGTTATACTGCTTTATACTGGTTATACTGGTTATACTGGGCTATACTGGTTTATACTGGTTATACTGGGTTATACTGGTTTATACTGGTTTATACTGGGTTATACTGGTTTATACTGGGTTATACTGGGCTATACTGGTTTATACTGGGTTATACTGGGCTATACTGGTTTATACTGGGCTATACTGGGTTATACTGGGTTATACTGGTTTATACTGGGTTACACTGGTTATACTGGGCTATACTGGGCTATACTGGTTTATACTGGTTTGTACTGGTTTATACTGGGTTATACTGGGCTATACTGGGTTATACTGGGCTATACTGGGTTATACTGGGTTATACTGGGTAATACTGGGTTATACTGGGTTATACTGGGCTATACTGGGCTATACTGGTTTATACTGGTTTATACTGGTTTATACTGGGTTATACTGGGCCATACTGGGCTATACTGGTTTATACTGGTTTATACTGATTTAAACTGGTTTATACTGGTTTATACTGGTTTATACTGATTTAAACTGGTTTGTACTGGTTTATACTGGTTTATACTGGGCTATACTGGTTTATACTGGGCTATACTGGTTTATACTGGTCCATACTGGTCCATACTGGTCCATACTGGTCCATAGTCATTACCAGTGGGGAAGACCCCACCCACTCCCCACACCCACCCCTACCTCCCACACTGGTTTATACTGGTCCATACTGGTTTATTCTGCTTTATACTGGTTTTTATCACTCCATACCGGTTCGTACTGGTCCGTACTGGTCCATACTGGTCCGTACTGGTTTTTTGGGCAGCTCTGGGCGCCGTGGGGGGGTACCAGGGCCTGCTGGAGCGCTACCCCCTGGCTCTGCCCCCCAACTCCTCGGGACCCTGCGGCCGCCCCCGGCCCGACGCCTTCAACCTCCTGAGGGACCCCAGCACCGGGGACCTGCCCTGGCCCGGGCTGGTGCTGGGGCTGGGAATCATCTCGGCCTGGTACTGGTGCACCGACCAGGTGGGACTGGGAGAGACTGGGAGGGACTGGGAATGGATTGGGAGGGACTGGGATAAACTGGGAATGGATTGGGAGGGACTGGGATAGACTGGGAATGGATTGGGAGGGACTGGGATAGACTGGGAGGGACTGGGAATCATCTAAACCTGGATATAGGGGCATTGGGATGGACTGGGTTATACTGGGATGGGATTGGGAGGGACTGGGATAGACTGGGAGGGACTGGGAATCATCTAAACCTGGGAATGGGGGCACTGGGATGGACTGGGTTATACTGGGAGGGGATTGGGAGGGACTGGGATAGACTGGGAGGGACTGGGAATCATCTAAACCTGGATATACGGCACTGGGTTATATTGGGATAAACTGGGAGGGACTGGGAATCATCTCGGCCTGGTACTGGTGCAGCGACCAGGTGGGACTGGGAGAGACTGGGAGGGCACTGGAATAAACTGGGATAGACTGGGAGGGGATTGGGAGGGACTGGGATAGACTGGGAGAGACTGGGAGGGGATTGGGAGGGACTGGGATGGACTGGGAGGGACTGGGAATCATCTAAACCTGGGAATGGGGGCACTGGGATGGACTGGGTTATACTGGGAGGGGATTGGGAGGGACTGGGATGGACTGGGAATCATCTCGGCCTGGTACTGGTGCAGCGACCAGGTGGGACTGGGAGAGACTGGGAGGGCACTGGAATAAACTGGGATAGACTGGGAATGGATTGGGAGGGACTGGGATAGACTGGGAGGGACTGGGAATGGATTGGGAGGGACTGGGATAGACTGGGAGGTACTGGGATGGACTGGGAGGGAACTGGGAGGGACTGGGTTATACTGGGAGGGACTGGGATATACTGGGAGGGACTGGGAATCATCTAAACCTGGGAATGGGGGCACTGGGATGGACTGGGATATACTGGGAGGGACTGGGAGGGACTGGGAATCATCTAAACCTGGATATAGGGGCACTGGGTTATACTGGGAAGGGATTGGGAGGGACTGGGATAGACTGGGAGGGGATTGGGAGGGACTGGGATAGACTGGGAGGGACTGGGAATGGATTGGGAGGGACTGGGATAGACTGGGAGGGACTGGGAATGGATTGGGAGGGACTGGGGTAAACTGGGAGGGACTGGGAATTATCTCGGCCTGGTACTGGTGCACCAATCTGGTGAGACTGGGATAGACTGGGATAAACTGGGAGTGCACGTGGAGGAACTGGGATAAACTGGGATAGACTGGGAGGGGATACAGAGTGACTGGGTTATACTGAGAGAGACTGGGATGGACTGGGACGTGGTTGGGAGGGACTGGGATGGACTGGGTTATACTGGGATAGACTGGGAGGGAGCACTGGTCTGTAACTGGTCCCCCCAGTCTGTAACTGGTCTGGAACTGGGATAACTGGTTTGTAACTGGTCCCACCAGTCTGGAACTGGGATAACTGGTTTGTAACTGGTCCCACCAGTCTGGAACTGGGATAACTGGTCTGGAACTGGTCCCACCAGTCTGGAATTGGTCTGGAACTGGTCTGGAACTGGGATAACTGGTCTCTAACTGGTCCCCCCAGTCTGTAACTGGTCTCACCAGTCTGTAACTGGGAGAACTGGTCTGGAACTGGTCCCACCAGTCTGTAACTGGTCTCTAACTGGGAGCACTGGTCTGTAACTGGTCCCACCAGTCTGTAACTGGGATAACTGGGAGCACTGGTCTGTAACTGGTCTCACCAGTCTGTAACTGGTCCCCCCAGTTTGTAACTGGTCTGTAACTGGTCCCACCAGTCTGTAACTGGTCTGTAACTGGGAGCACTGGTCTCTAACTGGTCCCACCAGTCTGTAACTGGTCTCACCAGTTTGTAACTGGTCTGTAACTGGTCCCACCAGTCTGTAACTGGTCCCACCAGTCTGTAACTGGTCCTAACTGGGAGCACTGGTCTGGAACTGGTCCCTCCCCCAGGTGATCGTGCAGCGCTGCCTCGCCGGCCGCTCCCTCACCCACGTCCGCGCCGGCTGCGTCGTCTGCGGCTACCTCAAGGTTCTGCCCATGTTCCTGATGGTGCTGCCCGGCATGGCCGCCCGCGTCCTCTTCCCGGGTCAGTTCTACTGGTTTATACTGGTTTATACTGGTTTATACTGGTTTATACTGGCATATTTTGAGTTTAAGTTATTTCTTCAAAATGGCCGCCTGCATCGGAATTTACAAGATGGCTGCCCAAAATGGCCACCCAAGATGGTGCCCGATTATAGGAAACCATTGGTGCATACTGGTTTATACTGGTTTATACTGGGAGGGAACTGGGATGAGTTTTTACTGGTTTATACTGGTTTATATTGAGTTTATATTGAGTTTAAGTCATTTATCCAAAATGGCCGCCTCCATTGTAGTTTACAAGATGGCTGCCCCAAATCTAAGATGGCCGCCCAAGATGGCGCCCGATTATAGGAAACCATTGGTGTATACTGGTTTATACTGGTGGAAACTGGTCTATACTGGGAGGGAACTGGGATGAGTTTTTACTGGTTTATACTGGTTTATACTGGTTTATATGGGTTTATACTGGTTTATACTGGTTTATACTGGTTTATATTGAGTTTATATTGAGTTTTAGGGATTTATCCAAAATGGCCGCCTCCATTGGAGTTTACAAAATGGCTGCCCCAAAGCTAAGATGGCCGCCCAAGATGGCGCCCCATTATAGTGAGCCATTGGCTTATACTGGTTTAAACTGGTTTATACTGGTTTATATTGGGAGGGAACCTGGATGAGTTTTTATTGGTTTATATTGGTTTATACTGGTTTATATTGGTTTATATTGAGTTTATATTGAGTTTTAGGGATTTATCCAAAATGGCCGCCTCCATTGGAGTTTACAAAATGGCTGCCCCAAATCTAAGATGGCCGCCCAAGATGGCGCCCGATTATAGGAAACCATTGGTTTAAACTGGTTTATACTGGTTTAAACTGGTTTATACTGGTTTATACTGGTTTATATTGAGTTTATATTGAGTTTATATTGAATTTTAGGGATTTATCCAAAATGGCCGCCTCCATTGGAGTTTCCAAAATGGCTGCCCCAAACCTAAGATGGCCGCCCAAGATGGCGCCCGATTATAGGAAACCATTGGTGCATACTGGTTTATACTGGTCCATACTGGTTTATACTGGGAGGGAACTGGGATGAGTTTTTACTGGTTTATACTGGTTTATACTGGTTTATATTGAGTTTATATTAAGTTTATATTGAGTTTTAGGGATTTATCCAAAATGGCCGCCTCCATTGTAGTTTACAAAATGGCTGCCCCAAACCTAAGATGGCCGCCCAAGATGGCGCCCGATTATAGGAAACCATTGGTTTAAACTGGTTTATACTGGTCCATACTGGTTTATACTGGGAGGGAACTGGGATGAGTTTTTACTGGTTTATACTGGTTTAAACTGGTTTGTACTGGTTTATACTGGTATATATTGAGTTGTAGGGATTTATCCAAAATGGCCGCCTCCATTGGAGTTTACAAAATGGCTGCCCCAAATCTAAGATGGCCACCCAAGATGGCGCCCCATTATAGGAAACCATTGGTTTAAACCGGTTTATACTGGTTTATACTGGGAGGGAACTGGGATGAGTTTCTACTGGTTTATACTGGTTTAAACTGGTTTATATTGAGTTTATATTGAGTTGTAGGGATTTATCCAAAATGGCCGCCTCCATTGGAGTTTACAAAATGGCTGCCCCAAATCTAAGATGGCCGCCCAAGATGGCACCCGATTATAGGAAACCTTTGGTTTAAACTGGTTTATATTGGTTTATACTGGTTTATACTGGGAGGCAACTCGGATGAGTTTTTACTGGTTTTTACTGGTTTATACTGGTTTATACTGAGTTTATATTGAGTTTATATTGAATTTTAGGGATTTATCCAAAATGGCCGCCTCCATTGGAGTTTACAAAATGGCTGCCGCCCAAATCTAAGATGGCCGCCCAAGATGGCGCCCGACTATAGGAAACCATTTGTGCATACTGGTCCATACTGGTCCATACTGGTTTATACTGGTTTATATTGAGTTTATATTGAGTTTATATTGAGTTTATATTGAGTTTTAGGGATTTATCCAAAATGGCCGCCTCCATTGGAGTTTACAAAATGGCTGCCCCAAATCTAAGATGGCCGCCCAAGATGGCGCCCGATTATAGGAAACCATTGGTGCATACTGGTTTATACTGGTTTAAATTGATGCATACTGGTTTATACTGGGAGGGAACTGGGATGAGTTTTTACTGGTTTATACTGGTTTATATTGGTTTATATTGAGTTTATATTGAGTTTTAGGGATTTATCCAAAATGGCCGCCTCCATTGGAGTTTACAAAATGGCTGCCCCAAATCTAAGATGGCCGCCCAAGATGGCGCCCCATTATAGTGAGCCATTGGTTTAAACTGGTTTATACTGGGAGGGAACTGGGATGAGTTTTTACTGGTTTATACTGGTTTATACTGGTTTATATTGGTTTATATTGAGTTTATATTGAGTTGTAGGGATTTATCCAAAATGGCCGCCTCCATTGGAGTTTACAAAATGGCTGCCCCAAATCTAAGATGGCCGCCCAAGATGGCACCCGATTATAGGAAACCTTTGGTTTAAACTGGTTTATATTGGTTTATACTGGTTTATACTGGGAGGCAACTCGGATGAGTTTTTACTGGTTTTTACTGGTTTATACTGGTTTATACTGAGTTTATATTGAGTTTATATTGAATTTTAGGGATTTATCCAAAATGGCCGCCTCCATTGGAGTTTACAAAATGGCTGCCGCCCAAATCTAAGATGGCCGCCCAAGATGGCGCCCGACTATAGGAAACCATTTGTGCATACTGGTCCATACTGGTCCATACTGGTTTATACTGGTTTATATTGAGTTTATATTGAGTTTATATTGAGTTTATATTGAGTTTTAGGGATTTATCCAAAATGGCCGCCTCCATTGGAGTTTACAAAATGGCTGCCCCAAATCTAAGATGGCCGCCCAAGATGGCGCCCGATTATAGGAAACCATTGGTGCATACTGGTTTATACTGGTTTAAATTGATGCATACTGGTTTATACTGGGAGGGAACTGGGATGAGTTTTTACTGGTTTATACTGGTTTATATTGGTTTATATTGAGTTTATATTGAGTTTTAGGGATTTATCCAAAATGGCCGCCTCCATTGGAGTTTACAAAATGGCTGCCCCAAATCTAAGATGGCCGCCCAAGATGGCGCCCCATTATAGTGAGCCATTGGTTTAAACTGGTTTATACTGGGAGGGAACTGGGATGAGTTTTTACTGGTTTATACTGGTTTATACTGGTTTATATTGGTTTATATTGAGTTTATATTGAGTTGTAGGGATTTATCCAAAATGGCCGCCTCCATTGGAGTTTACAAAATGGCTGCCCCAAAGCTAAGATGGCCGCCCAAGATGGCGCCCGACTATAGGAAACCATTGGTTTATACTGGTTTAAACTGGTCTATACTGGGAGGGAACTGGGATGAGTTTTTACTGGTTTTTACTGGTTTATACTGGTTTATATTGAGTTTATATTGAGTTTTAGGGATTTATCCAAAATGGCTGCCTCCATTGGAGTTTACAAGATGGCTGCCCCAAATCTAAGATGGCGCCCGATTATAGGAAACCATTGGTTTAAATGGGTTTAAACTGATTTATACTGGTCCATACTGGTTTATACTGGTTTATATTGGTTTATACTGGTCCATACTGGTTTATACTGGTTTAAACTGGTTTATATTGGTTTTACTGGTTTATACTGGTTTATATTGAGTTTATATTGAGTTTAAGGGATTTATCCAAAATGGCCGCCTCCATTGGAGTTTACAAAATGGCTGCCCCAAATCTAAGATGGCCGCCCAAGATGGCGCCCGATTATAGGAAACCATTGGTTTAAACTGGTCTATACTGGTCCATACTGGTTTATACTGGGAGGGAACTGGGATGAGTTTTTACTGGTTTATACTGGTTTAAACTGGTTTATATTGAGTTTATATTGAGTTTATATTGAGTTTATTTTGAGTTTTAGGGATTTATTCAAAATGGCCGCCTCCATTGGAGTTTACAAAATGGCTGCCGCCCAAATCTAAGATGGCCGCCCAAGATGGCGCCCGATTATAGGAAACCATTGGTGCATACTGGTTTATACTGGTTTATATTGAGTTTATATTGAGTTTATATTGAGTTTTAGGGATTTATCCAAAATGGCCGCCTCCTTTGGAGTTTACAAGATGGCTGCCCCAAATCTAAGATGGCCGCCCAAGATGGCGTCCGATTATAGGAAACCATTGGTTTAAACTGGTTTATATTGGTTTATACTGGTTTATACTGGGAGGCAACTCGGATGAGTTTTTACTGGTTTATACTGGTTTATACTGAGTTTATATTGAGTTTATATTGAGTTTAAGGGATTTATCCAAAATGGCCGCCTCCATTGGAGTTTACAAAATGGCTGCCCCAAACCTAAGATGGCCGCCCAAGATGGCGCCCCATTATAGGAAACCATTGGTGCATACTGGTTTATACTGGTTTATACTGGGAGGGAACTGGGATGAGTTTCTACTGGTTTTTACTGGTTTATACTGGTTTATACTGGTTTATATTGAGTTTATTTTGAGTTTATATTGAATTTTAGGGATTTATCCAAAATGGCCGCCTCCTTTGGAGTTTACAAGATGGCTGCCCCAAATCTAAGATGGCCGCCCAAGATGGCGCCCGATTATAGGAAACCATTGGTTTAAACTAGTTTATATTGGTTTATACTGGTTTAAACTCGTTTATACTGGGAGGGAACTGGGATGAGTTTTTACTGGTTTATACTGGTTTATACTGGTTTATATTGAGTTTTAGGGATTTATCCAAAATGGCCGCCTCCATTGGAGTTTACAAGATGGCTGCCCCAAATCTAAGATGGCGGCCCAAGATGGCGCCCGATTATAGGAAACCATTGGTTTAAACTGGTCCATACTGGTCCATACTGGTTTATACTGGGAGGGAACTGGGATGAGTTTTTACTGGTTTATACTGGTTTATATTGATTTTATATTGAGTTTTAGGGATTTATCCAAAATGGCCGCCTCCATTGGAGTTTACAAAATGGCTGCCCCAAATCTAAGATGGCCGCCCAAGATGGCGCCCGATTATAGGAAACCATTGGTTTAAACTGGTTTAAACTGGTCTAAACTGGTCTAAACTGGTCTATACTGGTTTAAACTGGTTTATACTGGTCCATACTGGTTTATACTGGTCCATACTGGTTTATACTGGTTTATACTGGTCCATACTGGTTTATACTGGTCCAAACTGGTCCATACTGGTTTATACTGGTCCAAACTGGTCCCACAGACGTCATTGGCTGCGCCGACCCCCAGGGCTGCTCCCGGGCCTGTGGCTCCGCCCTCGGCTGCTCCAACGTGGCCTATCCCAGGCTGGTGCTCAGCCTGCTGCCCCCCGGTAATTAATGAGCTAATTAATTAATTATTAATGGTCATTAATTAATTCTCAGCTATCAATATTGATGTATTGGTGATTTATTAATGATTTGTTGGCGATTAATTGTGGTTATTAGTTGTTATTAGTGATTTAAAATGATTTATTTGTAATTTATTAATGATTTATTAGTGATTTGCTAGGGATTATTAATGATTATTAATGATTTATTAGTTATTATTAGTGCTTTATAAATTTTTATTAATGATTTATTAATTATTTATTAATTAATATTAGTGCTTATTAGTGATTAATTATTAATTATTAGTGATTATTAGTGACTAATCATTAATTATTAGTGATTATTAGTTCTTTATAAGTGCTTATTATTGATTTATTTATTATTTATTAATTAATATTTTTGATTATTAGTGATTAATAATTAATTATTAGTGATTGTTAGTTATTTATTAGCGATTTTTTAATGATTTATTAGTGATTATTAATTAATTATTAATCATTATTAGGGGTTTTAGTGATTATTAATTTTTTTAAAGATTCATTAGTGATTCATTCCTGATTATTAGTGATTATTAGTGATTAATAATTACTTATTAGTGATTATTAGTTGTTTATTAATGAGCAATATTTATTAGTGATTTATTAATGATTTATTAGTGATTATTAATTAATTATTTATGATTATTAGGGTTTTTTAAGTGATTATTAATGTTTTTTAAAGATTCATTAGTGATTCATTAGTGATTATTAGTGATTAATAATTAATTTTAGTGATAATTACTTGTTTATTAGTATATATTAATGATTTATTAGTGATCTGTTAATGATTTATTAATGATTCATTAGTGATTATTAGTGGTGGCTAATCCCAACCTGCTACCCCTGGTAATTAAGTAGCGCTAATTAGCGGGCATTAATTATTTATTAGTGATTATTGGTTATTTATTAATGATTATTAATTACGCATTAGTGATTATTAATGAGTTATTAGTGCTAGTAATTCCATTTTGGGGCCTATTTTTGCTGATTTCTCACCAATTTTCAGCGGGTTTTCACCATTAATTAATTATTAATTATTAATTAATTGTTATTTAATTATTAATTATTAATTAATTATTAAATAATTAATTATTAATTAATTTTTGTGGCAAAAAACTCCATTTTGGGGGCTAATAACGCTGATTTTGGGGGCTAATAATTCAATTTTTCACCAGTTTTCACCGTTTTTTCACTGCTAATTATCATTAATTAATAACTAATAATTATATTGGTTATTAGGACTAATAAACTTCTAATAATCCTAATTATTGGGCTAATAACTCCATTTTTAGGCCCATTTTCGCCGGTTTTCCACCGATTTTTGCCATTTTTCCACCAATTTTTGCAATTTTTTCAATGCTAATTATTATTAATTAATAACTAACAATTATTTCGGTTATTAGGACTAATAAACCTCTAATAATCCTAATTACTGAGCTAATAACTCCATTTTTAGGCCCATTTTCGCCGGTTTTTCACCGATTTTTGCCATTTTTTCACCAATTTTTACCATTTTTTCACTGCTAATTATTATTAATTAATAACTAATAATTATATTGGTTATTAGTTCTAATAAGCTCCTAATAATCCTAATTACTGAGCTAATAACTCCATTTTTAGGCCTATTTTCACCGTTTTTTCACCAATTTTCACCATTTTTTCACCAATTTTCACCGGGTTTTTTCTGCTAATTATTATTAATTAATAACTAATAATTATTCTGGCTATTAGTTCTAATAAACTTCTAATAATCCTAATTATTGGCCTAATAACTCCATTTTTAGGCCTATTTTCGCCGTTTTTTCACCGATTTTCGCCGTTTTTTCGCCGCTGATGATCATTATTAATCAATTAATAACTAATTAATAATGAATAATTAATTGACGGCCGTGCCAGGGCTGCGGGGGCTGATGCTGGCCGTGGTGCTGGCGGCGCTGATGTCGTCGCTGGCCTCCATCTTCGCCAGCTCGGCCGCGCTCTTCACCCTGGATGTGTACAGGAAGCTCCGCCCAGGGGCGGGGCCAAGGCACCTCCTGGTGGCCGGAAGGTGAGGGGACACCTGGGGGACACCTGGGAGAGGGAGGGGACACCTGGGACACACCTGGGATAGGGAGGGGACACCTGGGACAGGTGAGGGACACCTGGGACATACCTGGGATAGGGGAGGGGACACTTGGGGGACACCTGGGATGGGTGGGACACACCTGGGACACACCTGGGATAGGGGAGGGACACCTGGGACTGATGGGACACACCTGGGACATACCTGGGATGGGTGAGGGACACCTGGGACACACCTGGGACAGGTGAGGGACACACCTGGGACACCTGGGACACACCTGGGATAGGGCAGGGGACACAGCTGGGACACACCTGAGACAGGTGAGGGACACCTGGGATGAGTGGGACACACCTGGGACACACCTGGGACACACCTGGGACACGCCTGGGATAGGGAGGGGACACCTGGGACAGGGCTGGGGACACCTGGGACACACCTGGGATAGGTGGGACAGGTGAGGGACACACCTGGGACACACCTGGGCAGGTGAGGGACACTTGGGATACACCTGGGATAGGGGAGGGGACACCTGGGACAGGGCAGGGGACACCTGGGACAGGTGAGGGACACCTGGGATAGGGAGGGGACACCTGGGACACCTGGGACACACCTGGGACTGATGGGACACACCTGGAGAGGTGAGGGGACACCTGGGACAGGGCAGGGGACACACCTGGGACACAGCTGAGACAGGTGAGGGACACCTGGGATGAGTGGGACACACCTGGGACACACCTGGGACACACCTGGGAGACACCTGGGACACACCTGGGATAGGGAGGGGACACCTGGGACACACCTGGGACACACCTGGGACACACCTGGGAGAGGGAGGGGACACCTGGGACACACCTGGGACACACCTGGGCAGGTGAGGGACAGGTGAGGGACACCTGGGACACACCTGGGATAGGGAGGGGACACCTGGGGGACACCTGGGGGACAGGGCTGGGGACACCTGGGACACCTGGGACACACCTGGGACTGATGGGACACACCTGGAGAGGTGAGGGGACACCTGGGACAGGGCAGGGGACACACCTGGGACAGGGCTGGGGACACCTGGGATAGGGAGGGGACACCTGGGACACACCTGGGACACACCTGGGACTGATGGGACACACCTGTGACACACCTGGGATAGGGAGGGGACACCTGGGACAGGGCAGGGGACACCGAGGGGACACCTGTGACACACCTGGGACACACCTGGGACAGGGCAGGGGACACCGGGGGCACACCTGAGACACACCTGGAGAGGTGAGGGGACACCTGGGACAGGGCAGGGGACACACCTGGGACACACCTGAGATTGGTGAGGGGACACTTGGGACAGGTGGGACACACCTGGGATGGGGAGGGACAGGGGAGGGGACACCTGGGACACACCTGGGACAGGGGAAGGACACCTGGGATAGGTGGGACACACCTGGGACACACCTGGAGATCCCATGGGACACCTGGGACAGGTGAGGGACAGGGGAGGGACACCTGGGGGACACCTGGGACACACCTGGGACAGGTGAGGGACACCTGGGACAGGGCAGGGACACCCGGGATAGGTGGGACAGGTGAGGGACACACCTGGGACAGGGCAGGGGACACCTGGGACACACCTGGGATGGGTGAGGGATGGGGAGGGACAGGTGAGGGACACACCTGGGACACACCTGGGACACACCTGGGATAGAGGAGGGGACACCTGGGACAGGTGAGGGACACCTGGGACACACCTGGGACACACCAGGGACACACCAGGGACACACCAGGGACACACCTGGGGCTGCTCCAGGTGTGCAAGAACCCAAATTTGGTCATCCCAGGTGACCTTGAAGGACCCAAATTTTGGGTTCCTCACCTCCAAGCGACCCCGAATTTTTTGGGGTTGGCCTCAGGTGACCTCAGGTGACCTCAGGTGACCTCACCTGCCCATGTGACCTCAAAAACCCCAAATTTCATCATCCTAACTTTCCAAAATCCCCAAATTTGGTCATCCCAAATGCCCAAAATCCCCAAATTTTGACATCTCCGGTACCTTTGAGCTCCCATATTTCGGGTTCCTCACCTCCAAACGACCCCGAATTTTTTGGGGTTGACCTCAGGTGACCTCAGGTGACCTCAGGTGACCTCAGGTGACCTCACCTCTCCAGGTGACCCCAATTTGGGTCATTCTAAGTGTCCAGGTGACCTCAAGAACCCCAAATTTTGACATCTCCGGTACCTTCGCTCCTCCATATTTCGGGTTCTGGAGCTCCTGGAGACCCCGAATTTTTTGGGGGTGACCTCAGGTGACCTCAGGTGACCTCAGGTGACCTCACCTGCCCAAGTGACCTCAAGAACCCCAAATTTGATGGTTCTGAGTGCCCAAAACCCCCAAATTTTGGTGTCCAGGTGACCTTCGAGCGCCCGTATTTCGGGTTCCTCACCTCCAAACGACCCCGAATTTTTTGGGGTTGACCTCAGGTGACCTCAGGTGACCTCAGGTGACCTCACCTGCCCATGTGACCTCCAGACACTCAAATCTGAGCTTCTCAGGTGCCCAAAAACCCCAAATTTTGGTGTCCGGGTGACCTTGAAGGACCCAAATTTTGGGTTCTGGAGCTCCTGGAGACCCCGAATTTTTTGGGGTTGAGCTCAGGTGACCTCATCTGCCCATGTGACCTCAAAACACCCAAATTTGGTCATCCTAACTTTCCAAAAGCCCCAAATTTCATCATCCCAAATGTCCAAAAACCCCAAATTTGGACATCTCAGGTACCTTTGATCCTCCATATTTCGGGTTCCTCACCTCCAAACGACCCCGAATTTTTTGGGGGTGACCTCAGGTGACCTCAGGTGACCTCAGGTGACCTCACCTGCCCATGTGACCTCCAGACACTCAAATCTGAGCTTCTCAGGTGCCCAAAAACCCCAAATTTTGGTGTCCGGGTGACCTCGAACTCCACGAATTTCGGGTTCTGGAGCTCCTGGAGACCCCGAATTTTTTGGGGGTGGCCCCAGGTAACCTCAGGTGACCTCACCTGTCCCTCACCTGCCCATGTGACCTCAAAAACCCCAAATTTGGTCATCTTAACTTTCCAAAAACCCCAAATTTTGACATCTCCGGTACCTTCGCTCCTCCATATTTCGGGTTCTGGAGCTCCTGGAGACCCCGAATTTTTTGGGGGTGACCTCAGGTGACCCCAGGTGACCTCAGGTGTCCTCAGGTGTCCATGTGACCTCAAGAACCCCAATTCTGAAGTTCTCAGGTGTTTGAGAACCCAAAATTTGGTCACCTCAGGTACCTTTGATCCTCCATATTTCGGGTTCCTCACCTCCAAACGACCCCGAATTTTTTTGGGGTTGACCTCAGGTGACCTCAGGTGACCTCAGGTGACCTCACCTGCCCATGTGACCTCAAGAACCCCAATTCTGAAGTTCTCAGGTGTTTGAGAACCCCAAATTTTGGTGTCCAGGTGACCTTGAAGGACCCAAATTTCGGGTTCTGGAGCTCCTGGAGACCCCGAATTTTTTGGGGTTGACCCCAGGTGACGTCACCTGTCCAAATGACCTCAAGAACCCCAAATTTGATGGTTCTGAGTCTCCAGGTGACCTCAAGAACCCCAAATTTTGACATCTCCGGTACCTTCGCTCCTCCATATTTCGGGTTCCTCGCCTCCAAACGACCCCGAATTTTTTGGGGTTGACCTCAGGTGACCTCAGGTGACCTCACCTGCCCAAGTGACCTCAAGAACCCCAAATTTGATGGTTCTGAGTGCCCAAAACCCCCAAATTTTGGTGTCCAGGTGACCTTCGAGCTCCCGTATTTCGGGTTCCTCACCTCCAAACGACCCCGAATTTTTTGGGGTTGACCTCAGGTGACCTCAGGTGACCTCAGGTGACCTCACCTGTCCATGTGACCTCCAGACACTCAAATCTGAGCTTCTCAGGTGCCCAAAAACCCCAAATTTTGACATCTCCGGTACCTTCGAGCTCCCGTATTTCGGGTTCTGGAGCTCCTGGAGACCCCGAATTTTTTGGGGTTGACCTCAGGTGACCTCAGGTGACCTCACCTGTGCCTCACCTGCCCAAGTGACCTCAAAAACCCCAAATTTCATCATCCCAAATGTCCAAAAACCCCAAATTTGGTCATCTCCGGTACCTTTGATCCTCCATATTTTGGGTTCTGGAGCTCCTGGAGACCCCGAATTTTTTGGGGGTGGCCCCAGGTAACCTCAGGTGACCTCACCTGTCCCTCACCTGCCCATGTGACCTCAAGAACCCCAAATTTGGTCATCCTAACTTTCCAAAAACCCCAAATTTTGACATCTCCGGTACCTTCGAGCTCCCGTATTTCGGGTTCTGGAGCTCCTGGAGACCCCGAATTTTTTGGGGGTGACCTCAGGTGACCTCAGGTGACCTCAGGTGACCTCACCTGCCCAAGTGACCTCAAGACCCCCAAATTTGATGGTTCTGAGTGCCCAAAACCCCCAAATTTTGGTGTCCAGGTGACCTTCGAGCTCCCGTATTTCGGGTTCCTCACCTCCAAACGACCCCGAATTTTTTGGGGTTGACCTCAGGTGACCCCAGGTGACCTCAGGTGTCCTCAGGTGTCCATGTGACCTCAAGAACCCCAATTCTGAAGTTCTCAGGTGTTTGAGAACCCAAAATTTGGTCACCTCAGGTACCTTTGATCCTCCATATTTTGGGTTCCTCGCCTCCAAACGACCCCGAATTTTTTCGGGTTGACCTCAGGTGACCTCAGGTGACCTCAGGTGTCCAAGTGACCTCAAAAACCCCAAATTTGATGGTTCTGAGTCTCCAGGTGACCTCAAGAACCCCAAATTTTGGTGTCCAGGTGACCTTGAAGGACCCAAATTTTGGGTTCCTCACCTCCAAATGACCCCAAATTTTTTTGGGATGACCTCAGGTGACCTCAGGTGACCTCAGGTGACCTCACCTGCCCATGTGACCTCCAGACACTCAAATCTGAGCTTCTCAGGTGCCCAAAAACCCCAAATTTTGGTGTCTGGGTGACCTTGAAGGACCCAAATTTTGGGTTCTGGAGCTCCTGGAGACCCCAAATTTTTTGGGGTTGACCTCAGGTGACCTCAGGTGACCTCACCTGCCCATGTGACCTCAAGAACCCCAATTCTGAAGTTCTCAGGTGTTTGAGAACCCCAAATTTTGGTGTCCGGGTGACCTCGAACTCCACGAATTTTCGGTTCTGGAGCTCCTGGAGACCCCGAATTTTTTGGGGGTGACCTCAGGTGACCCCAGGTGATCTCAGGTGACCTCACCTGTCCCTCACCTGCCCATGTGACCTGAAAACACCCAAATTTCATCATCCCAAATGTCCAAAAACCCCAAATTTGGACATCTCAGGTACCTTCGCTCCTCCATATTTTGGGTTCCTCGCCTCCAAACGACCCCAAATTTTTGGGGGTTGACCTCAGGTGACCTCAGGTGACCTCAGGTGACCTCAGGTGTCCATGTGACCTCAAGAACCCCAAATCTGAAGTTCTCAGGTGTTTGAGAACCCAAATTTTGGTGTCCAGGTGACCTTGAAGGACCCAAATTTCGGGTTCTGGAGCTCCTGGAGACCCTGAATTTTTTGGGGTTGACCTCAGGTGACCTCAGGTGACCTCAGGTGACCTCACCTGCCCATGTGACCTCAAAAACCCCAAATTTCATCATCCCAAATGTCCAAAAACCCCAAATTTTGAGATCTCCGGTACCTTTGCTCCTCCATATTTCGGGTTCTGGAGCTCCTGGAGACCCCGAATTTTTTGGGGGTGACCTCAGGTGACCCCAGGTGACCTCAGGTGACCTCACCTGCCCAAGTGACCTCAAGAACCCCAAATTTGATGGTTCTGAGTGCCCAAAACCCCCAAATTTTGGTGTCCAGGTGACCTTCGAGCTCCCGTATTTCGGGTTCCTCACCTCCAAACGACCCCGAATTTTTTGGGGTTGACCTCAGGTGACCTCAGGTGACCTCAGGTGACCTCACCTGCCCATGTGACCTCCAGACACTCAAATCTGAGCTTCTCAGGTGCCCAAAAACCCCAAATTTTGGTGTCCGGGTGACCTTGAAGGACCCAAATTTTGGGTTCTGGAGCTCCTGGAGACCCCGAATTTTTTGGGGGTGACCTCAGGTGACCTCAGGTGACCTCAGGTGACCTCAGGTGTCCATGTGACCTCAAAAACCCCAAATTTCATCATCCTAACTTTCCAAAAACCCCAAATTTTGACATCTCCGGTACCTTCGCTCCTCCATATTTTGGGTTCTGGAGCTCCTGGAGACCCCGAATTTTTTGAGGTTGACCTCAGGTGACCCCAGGTGACCTCAGGTGACCTCACCTGTCCCTCACCTGCCCATGTGACCTCAAAAACCCCAAATTTGGTCATCCTAACTTTCCAAAAACCCCCAATTTTGAGATCTCAGGTACCTTTGAGCTCCCAAATTTTGGGTTCTGGAGCTCCTGGAGACCCCAAATTTTTTGGGGTTGACCTCAGGTGACCTCAGGTGACCTCACCTGCCCATGTGACCTCAAGAACCCCAATTCTGAAGTTCTCAGGTGTTTGAGAACCCCAAATTTTGGTGTCCGGGTGACCTCGAACTCCACGAATTTTGGGTTCTGGAGCTCCTGGAGACCCCGAATTTTTTTGGGGTGACCCCAGGTGACCTCAGGTGACCTCAGGTGACCTCACCTGTCCCTCACCTGCCCATGTGACCTGAAAACACCCAAATTTCATCATCCCAAATGTCCAAAAACCCCAAATTTGGACATCTCAGGTACCTTCGCTCCTCCATATTTCGGGTTCCTCACCTCCAAACGACCCCGAATTTTTTGGGGGTGACCCCAGGTGACCCCAGGTGTGTCCCCCCTGCAGGTTGTGGGTGGTGGCCATGGTGGGGCTGAGCCTGGCCTGGCTGCCGGTGGTGGAGGCGGCGCGGGGGGGGCAGCTCTTCGAGTACATGCAGGCCCTGGCCTCGTACCTGGCGCCGCCCGTGGCCGCCGTCTTCTTCCTGGCCGTGTTCGTGCCCCGCGTCAACGAGCCCGTGAGTGAGGGGGGGACACACCTGGGGACGCACCTGGGGACGGGTGGGAGGGGATGGGCAAAAAAAACCCCGTGAAAATCGGGTGAAAAATGAGGATTTTGGGTGAAAATGGGGATTTTGGGGCGAAAAATGGGGATTTTGGGGGTGAAAATTTGGGGGTTTGGGGGCAAAAAAATTGGGGGTTTTGGGGACACACCTGGGGACAGCTGGAGGGGATAAACAAAAAAAACCCCCGCGAAAATCGGGTTAAAAATGAGGATTTTGGGGTGAAAATGGGGATTTTGGGGTTAAAATTTGGGGGTTTTGGGGTGGAAATTTGGGGGTTTTGGGGCAAAAAAATTGGGGGTTTTGGGGACAGACCTGGGGACAGACCTGGGGACGGGTGGGAGGGGTTGGGCAAAAAAAACCCCCGTGAAAATTGGGTGAAAAATGGGGATGTTGGGGTCAAAAATGGGGATTTTGGGGTCAAAAATGGGGATTTTGGGGTGAAAAATGGGGATTTTGGGGTGAAAAATTGGAATTTTTGGGGTGAAAATTTGGGGTTTGGGGACACACCTGGGGACAGCTGGAGGGGATAAACAAAAAAACCCCCGCGAAAATTGGGTGAAAAATGGGGATTTTGGGGCGAAAATGGGGATTTTTAAGCCCCCCCAAAAAAATGGGAAGAATGAGAACTTTGGGGTGAAAAAATTGGGATTTTGGGGACAGACCTGGGGACGCACCTGAGGACAGACCTGGGGACAGGTGGGAGGGGATGGGCAAAAAAAACCCCGTGAAAATCGGGTGAAAAATGGGGATTTTGGGTCAAAAATGGGGATTTTGGGGAGGAAATTGGGGATTTTGGGGTGAAAAATGGGGATTTTTGGGTTAAAAATGAGAATTTTTGGGGTGAGAAATTGGGATTTTGGGGAGAGACCTGGGGACAGGTGGGAGGGGATGGGCAAAAAAAACCCCGTGAAAATTGGGTGAAAAATGGGGATTTTGGGGCGAAAATGGGGATTTTGGGGTGAAAAATGGGGATTTTGGGGTCATAATTTGGGGGTTTAGGGGTGAAAATTTGGGGGTTTGGGGACACACCTGGGGATGCACCTGGGGACGGGTGGGAGGGGATGGGCAAAAAAACCCCCGCGAAAATCGGGTGAAAAATGGGGATTTTGGGTGAAAAATTGGGAATTTGGGGTGAAAAATTGGGATTTTGGGGTTATAATTTGGGGTTTTGGGGTGAAAATGGGAATTTTGGGGTGAAAAATTGGGAATTTTGGGGGACACACCTGGGGATGCACCTGGGGACAGGTGTGAGAGGATGGGCAAAAAAAACCCCGTGAAAATCGGGTGAAAAATGGGGATTTTGGGGCAAAAATGGGAATTTGGGGTGAAAAATTGGGATTTTGGGGTCATAATTTGGGGGTTTAGGGGTGAAAATTTGGGGTTTTGGGGACACACCTGGGGATGCACCTGGGGACAGGTGGGAGGTGATGGGCAAAAAAAACCCGGTGAAATTTGGGTGAAAAATTGGGGATTTTGGGGATGCACCTGGGCACAGCTGGGAGGGGATGAACAAAAAAATCCCTGTGAAAATCGGGTGAAAAATGAGGATTTGGGTTGAAAATGGGGATTTTGGGGTGAAAAATGAGAATTTTGGGTCAAAAAAATGGGAATTTTTTGGGGTGAAAATTGGGGAATTTTGGGGACACAACTGGGGACAGCTGGGAGGGGATGGGCAAAAAAACCCCGTGAAAATTGGGTTAAAAATGAGGATTTTGGGTGAAAAATGGGGATTTTGGGGTGAAAAATGGGGATTTTGGGGGTGAAAATTTGGGGGTTTTGGGATACACCTGGGGACACACCTGGGGACGCACCTGGGGACGGGTGGGAGGGGATGGGCAAAAAAACCCTGTGAAATTTGGGTGAAAAATGGGGATTTTGGGTCAAAAATGGGGATTTGGGGTGAAAAATTGGGGTTTTCGGGGACTCCTGGGGGGGAAAAATGGCGAAAATTGGGAGAAAATTGGGGTTTAGGGACACCTGGGCACAGCTGGGGAGAGCTGGGAGGGGAGGGGCAAAAAAAACCCCGTGAAAATTGGGTGAAAAATGAGATTTTGGGTCAAAAATGGGGATTTTTAACCCCCCCCCAAAAAATGGAAGAATGGGAATTTTTGGGGTGAAAAATGGGGATTTTGGGTCAAAAAATGGGAATTTTTGGGTGTGAAAAATTGGGAATTTTGGGGACACACCTGGGGACAGCTGGGAGGGGATGGAGCAAAAAAACCAGTGAATATTGGGTGAAAAATGAAGATTTTGGGGCGAAAATGGGGATTTTGGGGTGAAAAATTTGAATTTTTTGGGTTAAAAATGAGAATTTTGGGGTGAAAATTGGGGTTTTTGGGACACACCTGGGGATGCACCTGGGGACAGGTGGGAGGTGATGGGCAAAAAAACCCAGTGAAAATTGGGTTAAAAATGAGGATTTTGGGTGAAAAATTGGGGATTTTGTACCTGGGCACAGCTGGGGGGGGGAAAGGGTGAAAATTGGTGAAAATTGGGGGAAAATTGGTGAAAATTGGGAATTTTGGGGACACACCTGGGGACAGGTGGAGGGGATGGGCAAAAAAAACCCGTGAAAATCGGGTGAAAAATGGGGATTTTGGGTTAAAAAATGGGATTTTGGGGTTAAAAATGGGGATTTGGGGTTGGAAAATGGGAATTTTGGGGTGAAAAATTGGGGGTTTTGGGGACACACCTGGGGACAGCTGGAGGGATAAACAAAAAAAAACCCCGCGAAAATCGGGTGAAAAATGGGGCATTTTGGGGCAAAAATGGGAATTTGGGGTGAAAAATTGGGATTTTGGGGTCATAATTTGAGGGTTTAGGGGTGAAAATTTGGGGGTTTGGGGACACACCTGGGGACGGACCTGGGGACGGGTGGGAGGGGATGGGCAAAAAAACCCCGTGAAAATCGGGTGAAAAATGGGGATTTTGGGTGAAAAATGGGGATTTTGGGGTTAAAAATGGGGATTTGGGGTTGGAAAATGGGGATTTAGGGGTTAAAAATTGGGGGTTTTGGGGACAGACCTGGGACGCACCTGGGGACAGGGTGGGAGGGGATGGGCAAAAAAAACCCCGTGAAAATTGGGTGAAAAATGGGGATTTTGGGGCGGAAATGGGGATTTTGGGGTGAAAAATTGGAATTTTTGGGTTAAAAATGAGAATTTTTGGGGTGAGAAATTGGGATTTTGGGGAGAGACCTGGGGACAGGTGGGAGGGGATGGGCAAAAAAACCCCGTGAAAATCGGGTGAAAAATGAGGATTTTGGGGCGAAAATGGGGATTTTGGGGTTAAAAATGGCGATTTTTGGGCACACCTGAGGGGGAAAAATGGCGAAAATTGGGAGAAAATTGGGGTTTAGGGACACCTGGGCACAGCTGGGGAGAGCTGGGAGGGGAGGGGCAAAAAAAACCCCGTGAAAATCGGGTGAAAATGGGGATTTTGGGGCGAAAATGGGAATTTGGGGTGAAAAATTGGGGTTTTGTGGTGAAAATTTGGGGGTTTTGGGGCAAAAAAATTGGGGGTTTTGGGGACAGACCTGGGGACAGACCTGGGGACGGGTGGGAGGGGATGGGCAAAAAAAAACCCGGTGAAAATCGGGTTAAAAATGGGGATTTTGGGTGAAAAATTGGGATTTTTAACTCCCCCCAAAAAATGGGAAGAATGGGAATTTTTGGGGTGAAAAATGGGGATTTTTGGGGTGAAAAATTGGGATTTTGGGGACACACCTGGGACGCACCTGGGCACAGCTGGGAGGGGATGGGCAAAAAAAACCCGGTGAAAATCGGGTGAAAAATGAGGATTTTGGGTGAAAATTGGGATTTTGGGGTGAAAAATTGGGATTTTGGGGTTATAATTTGGGGTTTTGGGGTGAAAATGGGAATTTTGGGGTGAAAAATTGGGAATTTTGGGGACACACCTGGGGATGCACCTGGGGACAGGTGGGAGGGATAAACAAAAAAAAAACCCCGTGAAAATTGGGTGAAAAATGGGGATTTTGGGGTGAAAATGGGGATTTTGGGGTGAAAAATGGGGATTTTGGGGTTATAATTTGGGGGTTTTGGGGTGAAAATTTGGGATTTTGGGGATACAACTGGGGATGTACCTGGGGACAGGTGGGAGGGGATGGGCAAAAAAACCCCCGTGAAAATCGGGTGAAAAAATGGGGATTTTGGGGCGGAAATGGGGATTTTGGGGTTAAAAATGGGGATTTTGGGGTGAAAAATGAGAATTTTGGGTCAAAAAAATGGGAATTTTTTGGGGTGAAAATTGGGAATTTTGGGGACACAACTGGGACAGCTGGGAGGGGATGGGCAAAAAAAACCCGGTGAAATTTGGGTTAAAAATGGGGATTTTGGGTGAAAAATTGGAATTTTTGGGGTTAAAAATGGGGGATTTTGGGTCAAAAAAATGGGAATTTTTTGGGTGAAAATTGGGGGTTTTGGGACACACCTGGGACAAAGCCCCAAATTTCCCCCTTTGAATGAGCCCAAAAATCTCAGATTTGAACCCGAAAAGTCCCAAATTTGAAGCCCCAAATTTCCCCCATAAATGACCCCAAAATTCTCAAATTTTAACCCTAAAATCCCCGAATTTTAACCCCAAAACCCCCAAATTTTAACCCTAAAATCCCCGAATTTTGACCCCAAAACCCCCAAATTTTAACCCTAAAACCCCAAATTTCAACCCTAAAACCCCAAATTTTGACCCCAAATTTTAACCCTTAAAACCCCGAATTTTGACCCCAAAACTCCCGAATTTCCCTTATAAATGACCCCAAAACCCCCACATTTTAACCCTTTAAAAGACCCCACAAATCTCAAAATTTGATCCCAAAACACCCAAATTTTAACCCTTAATACCCCGAATTTTCACCCTAAACCCCCCAGATTTTGACCCCAAAACCCCCAAATTTTAACCCTTTAAAAGACGCCATGAATGTCAAATTTTGACCCTAAAACCCCCGAATTTTAACCCTTAAAACCCCTGAATTTTAACCCAAAATTTTCACCCTAAACCCCCAGATTTTGACCCCAAAACCCCCAAATTTTAACCCTTTAAAAGACGCCACAAATCTCAAATTTTGACCCTTAAAATCCCCAAATTTTCACCCTAAATCCCAAATATTTTAACCCTTAAACCCCTAAATTTTGACCCCAAACCACCCCAAATTTTAACCCTTAAACCCCCGGATTTTGACCCCCAAACCCCCAAATTTTTGACCCCAAATTCCTCAAATTTCACCTATAAAGGATCCCGAATACATCTCAAATTTTAACCCTTAAAACTCCAAATTTTAACCCTTAAACCCCGGATTTTGACCCAAAATGCCCCAATTTTGATCCTTAAAGCCCCGGATTTTCACCCTTAAAACCCCCAAATTTTAACCCCAAATTTTCACCCTAAACCCCCACAAATTTTAACCCTTAAAACCCCGGATTTTGACTCCAAATAACCCAAACTTTAACCCTTAAACCCCCCAAATTTTAACCCTTAAACCTCCAAATTTTGACCTCAAAACCCCCACATTTTAACCCTTTAAAAGACCCCACGAATCTCAAATTTTAACCCCTTAAACCCCCGAATTTTCACCCTAAACACCCCCGAATTTTAACCCTTAAACCCCCGCATTTTAACCCTTAACCCCCCAACTTTTTACCCCCAAACCCCCCAAAATTTTTTGGTTTTTTTTTCTTTTTTTCCCCCAAATCCCCATTATTATTTTTTCTCCCCCACCCCAAGGGCGCCTTTTGGGGTCTTCTGGGGGGTTTGGGGCTGGGCCTGGCCCGGTTGATCCCCGAGTTCCTTTTGGGCTCGGGCTCGTGCGGGAGCCCCGGGCGCTGCCCCGCGCTGCTCTGCGGCCTGCACTACCTGCACTTCGCCGTGCTGCTCTTCCTGCTCACCTGCGGCCTCGTCCTGGCCGTCTCCTGCTGCCACCCGCCATCCCCGAGGTCCACGTGAGTGCTGGGAATTTTTTGGGAATTTTTTGGGGGAGAAACGGCGAAAAAACGGCGAAAAACGGCGAAAAACAGTGGAAAAATGGTGAAAAAATGGCGAAATTAAGGAGGGGAAAAAATGGCAAAAATTGACGCGAAAATGGTCCCAAAATGGCTTAAAATGGATGGGGAGTGCTTGGGAATTTTTGGGAATTTTTTGGGAATTTTTGGGATATTTTCGGATTTTTTGGGGAATTTTTTGGGGAAAATGGTGAAAAACGGCAGAAAAATGGGAAAAAATGACCAAAAATAGCAAAAATGAGCTCAAAATGGCACCAAAAAGAGACAAAATGAGCCCAAAATGGGCCAAACTGAAATTTGAGTGTTTGGGAATTTTTGGGGAATTTTTTTGGAATTTTTGGGGAATTTTTTTGGGGAAAAAATGGCCCAAAATGGCGCAAGCTGAGCCCGGCCCTGGCCTGGGCCGTGCTGCTCTTCCTGCTCACCTGCGGCCTCGTCCTGGGCATCTCCTGCTGCCACCCGCCCATCCCCGAGGTCCACGTGAGTGTTTGGGAATTTTTTGGGGGAAAAACGGCGAAAAAACGGCGAAAAACGGCGAAAAAACGGCGAAAAACGGTGGAAAAATGGTGAAAAAATGGCGAAATTAAGGAGGGGAAAAAATGGCAAAAATTGACGCGAAAATGGTCCCAAAATGGCTTAAAATGGATGGGGAGTGCTTGGGAATTTTTGGGAATTTTTTGGGAATTTTTGGGATATTTTCGGATTTTTTGGGGAATTTTTTGGGGAAAATGGTGAAAAACGGCAGAAAAATGGGAAAAAATGACCAAAAATAGCAAAAATGAGCTCAAAATGGCACCAAAAAGAGACAAAATGAGCCCAAAATGGGCCAAACTGAAATTTGAGTGTTTGGGAATTTTTGGGGAATTTTTTGGGAATTTTTTGGGAAAAAACGGCGAAAAAACGGCGAAAAACGGTGAAAAACGGTGGAAAAATGGCGAAATTAAGGAGGGGAAAATGGCAAAAATTGAGCCCAAAATGGCACCAAAATGGACAAAATTGAAAATTGAGTGTTTGGAATTTTTGGGAATTTTTTGGGAATTTTTTGGGGAAAAATAGTGAAAAAATGGGGAAAAAAATGTGAAAAAACAGCGAAAAACCGGCAAAAATAAGGAGGGGGAAATGGCAAAAATCGAGCCCAAAATGGCCCCAAAATAAGACAAAATTGGCCCCAAAATGGATTAAAATGGATGGGGAGCGCTTGGGAATTTTTGGGATTTTTTTGGGAATTTTTTGGGACTTTTTTGGACTTTTTTGGGAAATTTTTTGGAAAAATGGTGAAAAATGGCCAAAAAATGCGGAAAAATGGCCAAAAATGACAAAAATGGCCCCAAAATGAGACAGAATGAGCCCAAAATGGTTCAAACTGAAATTGGAGTGTTTGGGAATTTTGGGGAATTTTTTTGGGAATTTTTTGGGAATTTTTTTGGGGGAAAAAACAGTGAAAAAACAGCGAAAAACGGTGGAAAAATGATGAAAAAACGGCGAATTAAGGAGGGGAAAATGCCAAAAATCGAGCCCAAAATGGTCCCAAAATGGCCCCAAAATGGTTTAAAATGGATGGGGAGTGTTTGTGATTTTTTGGGAATTTTTTTTGGAATTTTTTGGGGGGAAAAACGGCGAAAAAAATGGCGAAAAATGGTGAAAAAATGGCAAAACCAAGGAGGGAAAAAATGGCAAAAATCGAGCCCAAAATGGCCCCAAAATGGTTTGAAATGGATGGGGAGTGCTTGTGATTTTTTGGGAATTTTTTTTGGAATTTTGGGGAAATTTTGGGGAAAAATGGTGAAAAATGGCAGAAAAATGTGAAGAAATGGCCAAAAATGGCAAAAATGAGCTCAAAATGGCCCCAAAATGAGCCCAAAATGGTTCAAACTGAAATTGGAGTGTTTGGGAATTTTTGGGAATTTTTTGGGAATTTTTTGGGAATTTTTTCGGGGAAAAATCGGGAAAAAATGGAGAAAAAAAGCAAAAATAAGGAGGTAAAAATGGCAAAAATTGAGCCCAAAATGGCCCCAAAAAGAGACAAAATGAACCCAAAATGGACGAAATTGAAATTTCAGTGTTTGGGAATTTTGGGGAATTTTTTGGGGATTTTTTGGAAATTTTTGGAAATTTTTGGGGATTTTTTTTGGGGAAAATCGGGAAAAAATTGAGAAAAAAGGCAAAAATAAGGAGGAAAAATGGCAAAAATTGACCCCAAAATGGCCCCAAAATGAGACAAAATGAGCCCAAAATGGCCCAAACTGAAATTTGAGTGTTTGGGAATTTTGGGGAATTTTTTTGGGGAAAAAATTTGGGTGGATTTTTGTGAATTTTGGGTTCGATTTTTCTGAATTTTGGGTGGATTTTTCCATTTTTGGGGTGGATTTTACCAAATTTTGGGTGGATTTTGCCAAATTTTGGGTGGATTTTTGCGAATTTGGGGTCGATTTTTGTGAATTTTGGGCCGATTTTGCCAAATTTTGGGCAGATTTTTCAATTTTTGGGTCCAATTTTGCCAAATTTTGGGTCCCTTTTTGTGAATTTTGGGTGGATTTTTCAAATTTCGGGGCAAATTTTCCCATTTTTGGGGTCAATTTTTCTGAATTTTGGGCTGATTTTGCCAAATTTTGGGTCGATTTTGCCAAATTTTGGGTCGATTTTTCTGGATTTTTCACATTTTTGGGGCCGATTTTACCAAATTTTTGGTGGAATTTTGGGTCTATTTTTCTGAATTTTGGGTGGATTTTTATGAATTTTGTGCCGATTTTCCCATTTTCGGGGTCGATTTTCCCATTTTTGGGTGGATTTTTCTGAATTTTGGGCTGATTTTGCCGAATTTTGGGTTGATGTTTCTGAATTTTGGGTGGATTTTGTGAATTTTGGGTGGATTTTTCAATTTTTCGGGTCAATTTCCCCAAATTTTGGGTCCATTTTTGTGAATTTTGTGTCGATTTTGCCGAATTTTGGGTGGATTTTTGTGAATTTGGGGTCCATTTTACCAAAATTTGGGTGGATTTTGCCAAATTTTGGGTGGATTTTTCTGAATTTTGGGGGGATTTTTCCATTTTTCGGGGTCAATTTTTCTGAATTTTGGGTTGATTTTTGTGAATTTGGGGTTGATTTTGCCACATTTTGGGTCCATTTTTGTGAATTTTGGGTGGATTTTTCTGAATTTTGGGGGATTTTTCCATTTTTCGGGTCGATTTTTCTGAATTTTGGGTCCCTTTTTGTGAATTTTGAGGTCGATTTTTCTGAATTTTGGGCGGATTTTGCCAAATTTTGGGTCCATTTTTGTGAATTTTGGGTGGATTTTTCCATTTTTGGGCCCAATTTTGGGGTGGATTTTTGTGAATTTGGTTTCATTTTTTCTGAATTTTGTGTGGATTTTGCCAAATTTTGGGGTCAATTTTTCTGAATTTTGGGTGGATTTTTGTGAATTTTGGGTGGATTTTTTAAATTTTGGGTCGATTTTGCCAAATTTTAGGTCGATTTTCCCATTTTTTGGGCCGATTTCCCCATTTTCGGGGTCGATTTCCCCATTTTCGGGGTCGATTTTCCCATTTTTGGGGTCGATTTTCCCGAATTTTGGGTCGATCTCCCCGAATTCGGGCTCCCAGCTGCACAGGTTGGTGTTCAGCCTCCGGAACAGCCGCGAGCCCCGGATCGACCTCGACGCGGCCAAGGAGCCCCCCCAGGACCCGGGGCTGCAGCTCGGGGGTGAGAGGGGGAAAAATCCCAAATTTGGGGGGTTTGGGGACGAAATTCAGGAATTTTGGGGTGGAAATTGGGATTTTTGGGGGGGTTTGGGGTCGAAATTCGGGAATTTTGGGGGGTTTGGGGGCGAAATTTGGATTTTTGGGATCCAAATTTGGGGTTTTTTTGGGGTCAAAACTTGGATTTTTGGTGTCTTTGGGAGCCAAATTTGGGCGATTTTGGGTCAAAATTTGAGATTTTTGGGGTCTCTGGGGTCGAAATTTGGGATTTTTTGGGGTCGAAATTTGGGATTTTTGGGGTCGAAAATTGGGATTTTTGGGGGGGTTGGGGTCAAAATTTGGGATTTTTGGGGTCAAAATTCGGGATTTTTGGGGTCTCTGGGGTTGAAATTTGGGGTCAAAATTTGGGATTTTTGGGGTCTTTGGGATCCAAATTTGGGGTCTTTGGGGTCAAAATTTGGGATTTTGGGGGTCGAAATTCGGGATTTTTGGGGGGTTTGGGGTCTAAAATTGGGATTTTTGGGGGGTTTGGGATCCAAATTTGGGGAGTTTGGGATCGAAATTTCAGAAT